>NC_056746.1:622118407-622255907 GCF_019279795.1 Protopterus annectens | reverse complement strand
AAGTAGGTCTGCTATAACACACTACCCTGTCCTAACCCTCTGGGTGACTTAGGTGAGCTCACACCAATGGGAGCTTGTAGAGCACCAGATCCCCTCATCACCCTAACATGCTGTCTTCATATAGAGTTATTAATTAATTCATGAATTACAGTCAGTCATACATGCATACAGCACCATGGAGTTAGGCAGCTTACTACTGCACTGCATGCCTTAGCAAACAGCTACTGTAGCTACATGGTAAGAGACATGCTGTGCACTAGTCAGTGATCTTACTCCATAATGTTGTCTGGTAACACAGAGCTATCCACAAGTCCTAAACACAGGAGCACCTGGTCAGCTAATGTGTCACAAGTTGTTCTGTGTGCCACTTAAAAAAATGGGACAGTGAATGTGTGTCCGCTGGGAAAACCATGAATCAGTTCTTTGAATCATGGCAGTTCCAACATACCACAGATTTTGTGCAGACCTGTGTAGGCACCTTTCTAAATACTATGGCCCATGTTTAGTTAACTGGAACCAACCAGATCTCAATACTCTTTGCACAAAATGGAAAATTCATCCAAAAGTCTTTAAACATGCTACCTGCACAAAAACTTTGTTGTCATTTAGCTTTTATTTTCATATTATATCCCAAATTTGTTTAATCTTTTCTTATATGTTTTCCTCTTGTACGGTGTAAGGAATTCTCCATGGAAACATTTTTCACTAACAGATCATGTTGCATTTATGGCTCATATTAAAATTCTTGTTCTATCTTTTAATGTTTTGTCTGTGTGTGTGTGCGTGTGTGTGCGTGTGTGTGTGTGTGTGTGTGTGTGTGTGTGTGTGTGTGTGTGTGTGTGTGTGTGTGTGTGTGTGTGCTCCCAAAGGGTCTCACCCGGTGATTCCACTACCTGCACTCTAACAGCTTATTCATTCTGGGGGAATGTCAGCTGGACATTCTCAGCCTAGGTAAGAGCCCTATGGCCCATTCATTCCTGCATGAGAATACCAAGTAGTCCTTCTATTCCTTGGTGGGAGTCAGGGGGTAAGAAACAGGCCAACTTGTTGGACCTGGGGGTGGCCTACTCTCCTGCCCCCATGCAAGCTCGATACTCCATACTTGGCAGCTCCACCTAGCTTTAACTTTGCCATCTTTGCCATCTCCTCGGGGAAATGCACCTCAGCATACCAAATTCCTCCAAGCTACCTAATTTAGATGCACCATGATAGTGCAGGCTCAGCAGGCTCAAATTCCACGAGGCAACACCTTGTGTTCCTGATATGCGCCACCTTTGTGAAAAGCCAGAGCTGTGTTCCTCCTCTCATGATGGGAAAGCTGATAGTGGCTGCTCATTTCCATACTCCATAGCCAGCTTCTAAAGGTACCTGAGACACTACTGGGGAAGCCAGCCATTTATCCATCTATACAACACATCTGGCAAACCTTGCTTTATCTGTGTCCATTCGGTCTGGAACATTTATTTTGTTTAGATAATCCCAATATGAATTTTGATTAAAATGGTTTGTATAATAACATGATTTTGTACAGCTATAATGATTTTATGTAAGTGAAATAAAATTGAAGATAATATTTTGTCTGTAATGTGGATTTTATGAACATCAACAACTTTGGGTAAGTCTGTAATTCTAACTTTATAATTTGCATCTTCAGATTATCTAGTACTCAGTATCAGTTAATAAATCATTTGACTTTATACTGAATTTATTAACTAGGCCAGCTATTGAAAGAACTGTAGAACATTTTAAGCAACTGAACAACAAATAGGGCAAGACATTTTCATTTACTGGCAACATTTGTATTGAATTAGATCCTTCTATAAACACTGGTATGAGAGAAATGGGAACAAAATGAAAAGAAATTATCCACTTTTCAAAGATGGCATTTATATATGAAGACAATACAAGTCTTTAAAATTTTATGTATGCAATCACATTTTTTGAATATATAAATGCATATATATATATATATATATCTGCTTAATACCCCAAACATATCATTAATTATGTATACATTTGCATTTTTCTGCCTTGCATAGGTCTTTATGTATTATTTTCCATTTTGCTGTATAACATATTAAACCAGTGAGTGCATTATAATTTCAAGTATTGATGTTAATGCATGGCACTCTGTAATTGGAAAACCTATTCCTCTATTTCCCACACTCCAATATGATGCTGAAAATCAATTCTAGGTTTGTTTGGGAACCAGAATACATTCATAACAGTTTATATAACATTTTATTTAATTCTAAATATAATTTTTAGATAACACCAATAAAGTAGCTTAATACTGTTTAGAAACTTTGACAGGAACATCATTTTAATGAAAGGTAATCTATTTTATTTTAATTATTTATTTTAAATTTGAACATGAAATTTTCCAAATTGAGGTTCTTTTAACTCAATAAAATGTTCTTAGATTGGAATAATATTATTTAAGCTACTATCTATTATAATACCTAAGTATTTCATTGTTTTTCATACCCATGTTTTTTTTTAATTGCTAAGTTATTCATTGATTTACTTTACAGTTTATTACAGTTATTTTTTGCTTTACTTTCATTAAATTTTACTTTGGATATTCCTTCAAACCTTTTTAAATGTGTAGTCAATGATACAGAGGAATTAATACTGATTGTTACTACTGATTCATAATAACTTACATTAACACCTACAATACTTTATTTCACAGGTAAGATACCAAAGGCTCCACAGTCCATACAAATAATAGGAAAGATAAAGGGCAGCTTTATTTTGTTCCTTTAGTGAGCATTATGGCTTCAGAAACATTTGCTTTAGTAGAGCTAATTGAGTAACTATCTAATCTACCTATTGACTGAATACAAGTTTCTGGAAAATCATGCATTTCTAATACAGTAAATAAAAAAATTATGTATAATGACTCAAGTATATATATATTAATATCTAAAGTTTTCCAGTTCTCTGTTATTTATATTTATGTATTCTACTAATGGAATAGCTCTCTTGATATTACCTTGTGTTTGTTTTCTTGTAAATCAGCTTGTTTATCATATGTCAGACATGGAAGAATTCTTTTTATTCTAATGTATAAAATTAGCATAAAGATCTTATTGTATGTATTTAAAAGGGCAATTGATTTGTAAGAACCAAATAAACCTGGCTTTTTGCTTTCTTTCAAAAGATGAACAATTAATCTGTAGTTTTATGAAACATATACTATTTTAATTATGGACTTAAACATTTTTGAAAGACTTTGATAGCATTCTTTGTAAAGTGTGTACATCTGTAAGTCAATTACATATGTACCTGGTATGTTATTAGCATTTTATTGCTCATTTGATTCTAAATTGGTTATTATTTTCAAAAGCTTGTTAATACTTTCTTTTTATAGTTTATTTAAAAAAAGATCTAGCTCATTTCAATATATATCTTCTTTATCTGTTTTATGTTTACCTTTCATTGTATCTTTTAAAAGCATCTAATATGACATATGTATCTGCAACGCTCTAATTATTGCTTGGTACTTTGATGGATTTTGTTAAATTGCTCTGTTCAATGTTTTCAATCTATTTGCTAATCTGTGCAAGGCCTATGATGTTATCAAATGTGATTGCCCAAAGCAATTGATACATTATCATTTAAAATTATTTGAAAATTTTTGTTTAAAACTCTTACTATATCCGTGAAAATAGTTTTGTCTTTTTAAACTTTCAGTTTTGCTATATCTGTTGTCTTGCACTGAGACTAGTTCCACATTTCATTCTTCAATCTTATTTTGTTACTAATCATATATTCTGTTAAATAAGTATAATTTAAGGGAGTTCCAAACGACTAATTATTCATGAAGCAGTACACAAAGCTTTGTTACCAAGTATTTTTATTTATTTATTTTATTTATTTATTTTACATTTGTTAACCGGGCTAGTCTGGCTGGATACATGTCCATTTTCAGCAGAGGCCCAAGGAGAAAAGCTCCACTATCAGACTATAACGTTACAGTTTAAAAAGTCACTAATAAACTAACAATAAAACAATGACAAAAAAAAAGCAAAGTACAATTGCATATACAGTGTTACTGGGCTAGTCTGACTGGATGACATCTCCATTTTCAGCTGAGGGTTGAGGAGAAAAGCTCCAGTATCATAATATAAAATTTACAGTTTAAAAATCACTAATCAAAACAACAATCAAACATTGGCAAAAAGCAAGATACAATTAATATACAGTGTTAACTATGAAAGCAGGTAGTGGAACAGTTATTATGTAGTTTGAGAGAAAGAAAAAGCAGAAATGAAGTAAGCAGAAAGTGGAAAAGTACAGGTTGAGTTTGGTACTAATATTAAGGGCATAGTATAGCTAAGGAGTAGCCAGTAAGAGAAGAGAGGGGGATCAAAAGGTAGTGATGAAAGCATAAGGTAGAAGGATATAGGAAGTCAGATAAAAGAAGCAAGAGAAAGAAAGCAGATGGCCAGAGGGGAAGTCAATCAGAATTTGAGCAAAAAAGTGGAAGTACAAAGGAGGGGACTGGAGAGGGTAACAAATTTGCTGAGCTCAGTCGGGATTGGAGCATGGGCATAGCCAGTGATTTTGTAAATTATTTCTAATCTGTTTTTTGAAAAGGTGACATGAGTCTAGGGAGGTCAGTTCTGTGGGAAGTTTATTCCAATATGATCCGACAGTGTTTGCAAATAAGGAGTCACCTGATTTATTATGAGATTTGAGAGTAGTAACTAGAAGCTTGTTGGCTGATCGAAGTGTAGTGAGATTTTTATAAGGTGTGATGAGGTTATTCAGTATGGGTGTGTTGGAGGGGTAATGTAGAATTTTAAAAGTGATGACTAGTTGCTGTAGGAGTATTAGGTTTGGAAGTTCTAGCCAGTTAAGTTTCTTTAAGTTAAGACAGTGATGAGTACGGAATGGAGAGCCAGTGGCAAATCTGGCAATACTATGGTAGGCTAAATTAAGCTTCTGAAGGTTAGCTTTAGACATGTTGATAAAAGAAGGAGAGGCATACAGTAGTGTAGAAATGAGGTGAGTTTGGGCAAGAGACACTCGGGATGTGGCAGTAAGAAAGGGCTTAAGTCTGTAGAGGGCACCAATCTTTTTATTAACTGTCTTGATAGTTAAATCAATGTGATAGTCAAAATTTAGCTGATTGTCTATGGTGACGCCTAGCAGTTTTGTGGAATAGTCAGGTTTAATGATAGTGCCATTGCAGGACACAATGGAAAAAGTGATTGGGGTGGATTTAAGGGTTGGGGTGAAAAGTAGAAGTTTGTTTTTTTTGGGATTTAGGAGGAGACAGATATGTTGAAACCATTTTTCTGCTGCTGTGAAAACCAATTGGGTAGAGGAGTGGAGTTCTACTGGGGATGGAGCAGAGCAGATGAGAGTAGAATCATCAGCATACTGTATACAAGTGGATGTAGGGAGGGAAGTGGGTAGGTTATTTATGAAAATAGAGAAAAGTAGGGGACCTAAGATGGATCCTTGTGGGATGCCAATAGTAACTGGGAGTTGAGAGGATAGATGGCTGTCCCAGAGGACTGCTTGTTTTCTGTTTGTCAAGTATGAGTCAAACCACTGTAATGCTAGTGAATCATGTGAGAGGGATTGTAAGGTATGGAGGAGAAGTTGATGGTTGACCATATCGAATGCTTTTGAGAGGTCCAAGAATAGTGCAGAGGAGAACAGGTTGTTATTGCGATTTTTGTTGATAATGTCAGTGAAGGAGAGAAGGGCAGTAGAAGTACTGTGGTAGGGCCTAAAACCATGTTGTGAGTCTACAAGCAAGTTGTTATTCAAGAGATGATGTAGGGGTTGATGGTGTATGCAGCGTTCCATTATTTTGGATAGTGGAGATAGAAGGGCAATAGGCCGAAAATTGGAGAGTTCGTTAGAGTTACCTCCTTTATGGAGGGGAATGATACGGGAGATTTTCCAACAGGATGGGATTTTGGATTCAGTTATAGTTCTGTTTATTAAGATGGAGACTGGGTAGGCTAGTTCGGTTGCAGCTAGTTGAAGATATTCAGCTGGTAGCTTGTCGGCTGAAGGGGTGCAAGGTTTGAGTTTAGATAGTAGTTTACGTATATAGGTTGTGGAGACAGTATTAAACTTTAGCATGGGGGTGCTGTTTTGAGTGGGGGTTATTTGGAGGGATAGGGGGGGAGTCATGGTGCTTGCCAGTGAGGCGACTGTTTGAGAGAAGAAGTTGTTGAAAGTGTTGGCTATTATGTTAGGTTGGGTCTGAGCTAGGCTAGCTGGGGTAGGTGTTTTGGTGTTCCCTGGATGGAGTAGTTTGTTTATTCCTGACCAAAATTGTTTTGGGTTTTGGTTTTGTTGATATTGAAAGTGGTAGTTTTTTTTATCCAGATAGGTAAGTTTCTTTGTTTTGTTTCTCAGGTGTTTGAAGTTTTGATGGTCAGTAGGGTTTTTTGTGGACCTCCATTTAGTCCATAATTTATTTCTAGCTCGCATAGTTTGTTTAGTTGTTTTGGAGAGCCATGGGGCTGCCTTGGAGCTTACTCTAATTAAGCGGGATGGGGCATGATGGTGTAGAATTTGTAGGAAGGTATTGTTGAAATGGGTTACTGCTTCATCTATTGGGAGGTATTTTAGAGTTGACCAGTTATATTCCTTGAGTTCATTTTGAAAGGATGCTAGGTTAAAATCTGTTTTGTTGTGTATGGTACGATAAGTAGTTAGCTTGGGATTGTTGTATTTCTGTTTAGTGATAAAGGTAAGGAGGTGGTCGCTGACATTGTCAGGGAGTATTCCTGTTTTATAGGAGAGGGGATTGTTGTTAATCAGTATCCAATCTAGAATGGTTTGTTTGTGGGTTGATTTGTGTATTCTAGTAGGGGAGTTAATGGTTTGATGAAAGTTAAAGAGATTAAGGTGAATGGTGGGTTTGGGAGATATGCAGGAGTTCCAGTCAATATTGAAGTCTCCTAAGATTATGGTTTCCTGAGGAAAGCTACAGGAGACCCAGCTTAGGATATTTTCTAGAGTGTTGATGTTATTGCCTGGAGGGATGTAGGAACATATTATATATATAGCCTTGGTACATATCTTAAACACTGCTGAATCTACTGGGAGATTTAATCAGCTGGTTAAGTGCATTTTGTGCATAAATTCTAAAAATGCATGATCATATAATGGACTTTTAGTGGTTTCAAATCAGTGGATATAGCGTCAAAATCATTCTCTGTGATATGAAAATTAAATAACTAAACAAAGCCCATATACAAGTCTAGCTTGATTATTGTCATACAGAACCACTAATCTATAACAGCCTGTTAACAGTTTTGTTATTGGTTGGGCATATTGAATAGCAACTCTAATACTCTTGAATTCAGAATTATTTGCACAGTGATACAGAAGCTGGAATCAACAATTCTCCTTTTCCATGGTGCATTGTTCACGATTGCTTAAGCACTATAGATTTAAGTACACCTTTGGTGAACCACAATTTATATTACAGACTATAATATTCTCTAAACAAAACATATTTTTTAGCTTTGACATTTTTCAGAAGACTTCTAACACTGTTTTGGCTAGAGAAAGGAATTTTTATTTTATCAGATCATTAAATTATGTTGTTTGTACCATAAAGGTCGACTACTGCTACTTACTATTTGTAGAAATTAACAGTAGAACATATGTTTCTCTTTTATTATTTTTTTACTGCTCAAAGGTTATACTTCACATATTGTAGGATTAAAACTTAACCTTCTCCAAAAGCATTATGCTTCATTTTCTTGCATTTACCATCTTCTGATATTCCTCAAAAACTAATATTGTATTCTCCCACTGCTGTTATTATATTAATGGACATATGGCTGAAATTAGTCTGATCAACTACTACACTGTACTCCTTGACAATAAGGACATCCTTAGATAAAAGCATTAACACTGGAAAAGCTGTCTTTCAGTCTTTTGCCTCCACATTTGAAAATACTGCCACTGTTCTGAGGAGATAGGTGGCATTATGAAGGGGGGAATGGCCCTGAACTTTATTTTGTATCCAAAACTTAAAGAGTTCCCTCACCCAAAGGTCCATGGCCAGTTCCAACCAATAAGATTTGAAAAGATAAAGTCTGCTTCCTAGTTGCTGTGGTAAAAGGAGAACAAATAGAAGGGAGGATGAAGGGGTACCATGGTCTGAACTTGAGGGTCCCCTCTTACCTGGGTGAGGGAACTATTGCCCCCGCCCCTGCCTTTCTGCATAACTTGATCTCTGCTGCCTTTCCATTATGCTTTCTTGAACTATTCAGAATGACCTTGCATGCAGGAGAATGGCCACTGTTAGGCAGGGAGATTCCTATTGCATTTGGATATTTTAGAATGAAATAGCTGCTTTATGGTCTGAATTATTTTACCCACTTCTTTTATTTTTGAATACTCACTTTAACAAAGGTCCCAAACAATTGAAATGTGTTAAGTAGTGGCTCTCTTTAAAGGCTGAATCCTTAACTACGTATGCTGTATGATGACAGAGCTTGAGGCAACAGCCACAGCCTAAGATTCTGTCACATTATAGCCACATGTACTAGAATGCATACTGACTCTAAGGGCTGTCTGTAACAGTCTGACTATGCCTAAGGGCTGCAACAGGGATCTCCTCACACATTTTCAACTTGCTTAAAGCTTGGTTATTGATAATGGAACACGTGAGTTTGGTATTTATCAGTTCTTATACCTAGACTGATGATATTATAGACCTTCTTGCCAAATATGCTTAAGATATGTCCTTTCGTTGTCATTTGATAAAGTATCTTTCCTTGATGCCATTTTATATCCACTTGCAACAGCCACAGAAATTGATGACAGGATCAACCAATGAATATTTATTTAAAAGTTTAAACTTTTCCTCCCCCCCCAGTAAAAACTGCTGGGCTTCCTGTGTGCTCCAAACTGGTACTTTCAAAGGTATCCTCTGAAGCCTGTATAAGTGAAGACACAGTGGCCAGCTTGAGCTTTTCTATTTGCAGTATGTCTGGTTATATTTACATGTATAGGAGTTCAACAGGCTTTTTAGCCCTGAGTCTGCCAGCTCACTTTGTAGAGAGGGATTTAGTCACATGATATGGATGCCCCAGGTTTGATTAGTGGCCTGGGCACTGGAGGACTTAACAAGGGGAAGGAGAAAAGTAATAAGACAATGCCTGCTCACTTCTCTTGGGAGGGGTAACGTGCACATTTCAAGGTACACTTCCTTGTTAGAGTCCCCCAATGGACACTGCTGACCACATAGGAGGGCTGACTTTAAGTAGGGCAGTACCTCATGAGGGTCACATCACTTGTGAAAGCAGGTGGCATTCCCTCACTAAGACCTATTACAGGTGGAACCCTAAGCATAATTTGGGTCTATATTAGAACATCAAAGTTTCAAAACTTCGAATGTTCTAATATCAAACCCTATTCAGCAAAAGCTGAAAACATCAAACATACAGAACAGTGAATTTTTTCCTAGGGAAAAAAATTTGCTGTTCCAGAAAACACATACACACAACACAAGCACACCAAACAAACAGCAATCCACACACATACACCTAAAATCTTACACCTAACCGTACACTAAACTATACACACACACACCACTAACTATCCACTTACCTTAACCAAAACCCTAACCCTAAGGTCCGTCACTATCGCACACTCACCTCACCCGTGCCCTAACCATAACTCACCTACCCCACCCTAACCCTCATGTCCACACAATCGCATACTTACCTGACCCACGCCCTAACCCTAACTCACCTAAACCGCCCTCACCCTCACGTCCACACAATCGCATACTTACCTGACCCATGCCCTAACCCTAACTCACCTAACCCGCCCTCACCCTCACGTCCACACAATCGCACACATACCTAACCCTCGCCCTAACCCTAACTCACTTAACCCGCCCTAACCCTCACGTCTACACAATCGTACACATACCTAACCCGCACCCTAACCCTAACTAATCTAACCCACACTCAATCGCACACTTACCTGAACCCGACCCGCAACTTTCCACCACATTGCTGGAAATACCAAAGCAACAGAAACTGACAACCGAATTCTTTCCCTAGGAAAAAATTTGGTTTTCCGTTACTTCGATATTTTCAGCTTTCGCTGAATAGGGTTCAATATTAGAACATTCGAAGTTTTGAAACTTCGATGTTCTAATATAGCCCCGCATACTTCTTGGCAGGTGTAGTGGAAATAGTTAGGGTTTAAATTTGAAATCACTTGCTTCAATGAAAATGGATGATAATCCTACCTGCTGCTCAAACTTCACCTCCTAGGAAGGTCAACCGAACTGTAAAGATCTTGCCTCCTAGATTAATGAAACTGCAAGTTGAACGGGTGAAAGGACAGACTAGATGGTCACTGTAGTGGCCAGAAGAAAAAAAAAACTCTTTGGTTAAATATTTACGGTACTGCCTTATTAAGTTAAATGTTTCCAGAAATAGAAAAATGTATTTTTTTTACCTCACATGCCATAGGCTTCTGAGCAAAAGATATTTGGTAAAATGGACAAGGGAGTGTTTTCTCAATGCATAAGGAACATGCTGGCTATCTGGGTGTTAAGAGGCCTGGAGACAATAAGATGCCTGTAACCACTGTCAACCTATAAAGGGCCATTGGCAGTTGAGAATATGAGAGAAGGCAATTTTGGAGTTGAAGTCACATTAATTTAATTCTTCACAGAGCTGATACCCCTCAGGACATTGTTAAACTAATGAGGTCACAAAAATAATGCTTTTGACCTGTGGTTCTTTTGTAGTCCACAGTGGTGCAGCGGTAAGCGTTGTTGCCTCACAGCAAGAAGTTCTCCCATTCGATTCTCGGCTTGGGTTGGGAGTGCCTTCTGTGTGGAGCCTGCATGTCCTCCCTGCGGTCGAGTGGGCGTTCAAAAGACATGCGTTGAATAGGCGTGCCTTCGTTGAAGGTTGGGCATTGGGCTGGCAACTCGACACCAAAAAAAAAAAAAAAAAACAACTGCCAATCATTAGCGGACCGGAGTTCTGCTGTGGCGACCCCCTAACTGGGAAAAGCCGAAAGACAAACAACAACAACAACCTGTGGTTCTTTTGCAACTGACTTTTTGTCCATCTTTTTTTAAGACACCTAAAGTACTTGCTGATATGAAAGATGAACTGTCTTCAGTTTCAGAGGTGGCCATCCCTTATTATAATGCAAGTTTTTTTGTTTTTGATTCATGCTCCAGTAAGATATTTATAGTTTTTACTACTTGCAAAACATTTCTTGTTAAACAATGCACAAAGTTTACACAGAGGCATCTTATGTGAAGGCCTATGGAAAAAAAGATACTAAAAGTTAAAATACTTTTATAGAATCTGTTGACCACAGTAGCAGCTGATGATGACATTTAGCAGGGAAGTCAACAATACAATTATTCTACATAAAAAAATCCAGTATGGCTACTTATCAGAGTTAATAGTAGTAACAATCCTTAGAATAAAGTAAAAGTAAACTTTATTGTTAATCAGATATACACAGCAGTGCAAGATGAATGAAATTACATTGCTTTGGTCCTAGTGCAAGACATAACAATGAATGCATATAGTTTGTGTGACTGTAAGACTAATGCACATACAGTAATACAATATACTCCTGAAAGAAAAGCATTACCGACGGATAGATTTTGGAAGAAAAGAAGGAGAATGCCCTTTATCATTTTATACATTGTGCCTGGCTGACGGCAATGCTGCAGGAGGCCCTGGACATCAAGAGAGATGATGAGATGTCTGCCTCCATTCTAACTTCCGCATGCTATGATTCATAGTATAGAGAGATTGTTGCAATGAACATGAGCATAACATCCTGACAGAGTGAGCAAAAGGAAGGAGAGAACAAAGTGGAGTGGGAACTTAAATCTAATCATTTTTGGTTTGCCTTTGAAATGTCTGAACAGTGGTGTTTTTTATTGGTGATGGGGTAAACAAAATGAGCATTCATTTGCTTATTTCAATCTGTGCTGCATTTACTTCTGTATATTCTGTACTGCACTACTTCTGTTTAATACCAATTTCCTCACCATCTTGGACTCTCACACTCCTGCTCGCTCTATTAGAACCAAAGCAAAAATTGCACCATGGCTTTCAAAAGATAACAACCTAAAACTCATACTTAGAAACAAGGCATGGGCCACTTGGTGTGCTACAAAAACCCCACTAGATCAACTAAGATGTCGGCAATTAAGGAATGACACAAAGAAATCTATTATGTTAGACAAAAAAATGTTTACTGTCATCTTCAACAGAAACATCAAAACAAACCTCAAAAAGTCTGTGCTGGAATAAACAAACTTCTTCACCCAGGTCAAACCACTCCAACCCCTTCATCTTCCAACCATAAAACAACCAGAGGATGTTGCCAACACCTTTAATAGCTTCTTCACAGAGATTATCCAGTCCCTAGCTAGTCAACTAACTCCCAGTTGCTCTAACTCAACTGCCACTATACCCAGTGCCCAACTCTCCTTTAGCTTTCAACTTGTACCTATATCACTTATCCGTGCCCTAATTAAGAAATTAAAGCCACCTGATCTGCTGATCTTCTCCCTGCAGAGTATCTACAAAAAGCTGCAGATGCCATAGCATAACCCATCACCATCTTAATCAATAGAACCATATCTGAATACCATCCCCTCCTTATGGAAAATATCCCATGTTATACCACTCCATAAATGAGGTACCTCCATTGAACTGTCAAACTTCAGACCCATAGCTATTCTGTCAGCGCTGGCTAAAATTATGGAGAAGTGCATCTATAAACAACTCCTGCACTATCGTATCCAGAACAATCTGTTGGCTAGCTCTTAGCATGGCTTTAGGCCATTCCATAGTACTACCTCAGCCCTACTCTCCTTCTCTAATGTCATAAACCATAACTGAAATAATAACAAACTATTCTCAGCCCTCTTTCATGATCTCTCCAAGGCCTTCAATATGGTTAACCACCAAAAACTTCTACATACTTTGAAGGCCTTCTCCTTAGATAACCATGCTCTTCAATAGTTTTAATCCTACCTCAGTGGTAGACAACAGGCTGTCCTATGGCAGGACAAACTATCCTCCCTTCTACCCATCACCCTAGGAGTCCCCCAGGGCTCTATACTAGGACCCCTTCTTTTCTCTATCTTTATTAATGACCTCCACTCTGTCATTCCAGATGCAACCTGCATTCAATATGCAGACGACTCTACTTTAATCTGCTCAGCCACCTCCCAGACAAAACTAATGGCATTGTCCCAGAATACGTTTAACACTGTTGAAAATTGGCTCTTTAATCATCATCTGATCTTAAACCCTAACAAAACAAAGCTGCTACCCCCCCCCCCACTCATAGGCCCTCATCACTATTCTTTACCATTAAATCTAATAATGGCATCATTATCTCCCCAGAAGCCGAACTAAACTCTTAGGGGTTATAGTAGATAATAACCTTACATTTGATATGCATGTCAACCAAACTATCAAAACCATTAATAAAAAACTTGGCTCCCTTTATAAGATTAAACCTTTCCTTACCCCACTTGCTAGAACTGCTATTGCCCATTCCCATCTACTCTCTACCCTTTTCTATGCCTCCCCTTTATTTACCAATTTGAATGAATCCAACCTTAGCAAGCTCTCTAGCTGTTATAACCACATAGCTAGATTTGCCATTGGCACGGCATTTAGGACACACCACTGTTATAATCTAAATCTTCTACAGTGGCTTGAATTACCTAGCCTACTTCCATACAACCAGCCTACAGTGGCATATAAAGTACTTAACCAACCTAAAAATATGCCTGCACTTAAAAACATCATCAGCCCCTATAGTAACCTCAGGCCATCTAACAGACTGCTGGTTCAAACATTCAAAACCAACAACTCAGCTGGGGACTCCCTGTCTGCCAACTCTGTTGGCAAAACTTGGAACTCCCTTCCAGATGACCTTACTCTAGTATCCTCACAAACTCAATTCAAAAAAAGTCTCAAACAGCATTTTAAGACACACTGGTTATGTCCTTGTTCTAATCCTGACTAGCTCCTTTCTATAATTGTGTGCCAAACATTACTTTATACTACATACAAGCTGTGCAATAATTCTCAGTCTAAATACTTATATAAGTTTAATAATGACTGATTGTATAACTTGCTTGACTGAACAGAGTCTGTAAACTGTTTGTAACATGTACTGATATTATGATTTTTCCTGTATTATTTTTTCTGTATGCTGTGTTTGGAGCTTTTCTCCCCGGGCCTCCGCTGAAAATGGACATGTATCCAGTCGAACTATCCTGGTCAACAAATGTCAAATAAATAAATGAAATAAATAAATATATTGTTTATTTATTTATTTATTTATTTATTTATTAACTCAGTGATTGAATGGTTTAAATTTGTTTTCCAGAGTAAAACACAGATCACATTAACCTAATGAGTAAAAAACATTTAAACACTTAACAAGTGTAAATTAAATATAAGCCATACAGTGAAAATAAAAAAATGCAGCATTTGCACTTTTGACAAAAAGATTATTCAAGCCATACAAATGATGAAAAAGAAATGTTTAAAAAGTTTCACACAATATAATCATTTAGCACAATCAAAGAGTCATATAATCTGCTAATGTTACTCTGAACCTGAATTATTTCTAGTATAATTACATCATTTTACGCTATACCAGTTGCTTTGCAGTTTTGTCTTCCACTGTTACATTGCTGTACATTTTCATGCTGAACTTCTGCTTGTGTAATATGCCCACCTAATCTGTATTTTGCAAACATATGTGCTCTGAATGCTGACCCGGTCATTTAGATGGAAAATAAAAAAGCAGTTGTATTCTATACTTCCTCTTAATTAATAGTACAACTTTATACTTTAAACTTATATTCATTCTGAGCATTGAATAATGCAGACGTAGAGATATTGCCAAAGGCACCTTACACTTACCTCTCATTGTGACAGCTATGTAAGTTTGTGAACAGTTCCCACTGTACACATTTAAACTACAGTGACAGTGAATGAAAGAAAGAATGAAAGAAAATGCAGCATATAATGGAAGGCAAGTGAATAGACCCTATAGAAAAATTATCTCAGCCCACTCTGCTGTGTCCCAGAGCATTATTCTGAAAATATAATCCTGTTGAATTTGATTATAAAGTGTGAATGGTTGTGGGTGTTGCCTGAAAAGAAGTAAGTGAGACAGAAAGAAGATGAATAATGTAAGAAGGAAAAATATTTGGCTACACTATGAAAGGCTAACTTCCTAGAATCGATGCTTCAACACAATGACAAAAATGGCCGCAAACCAAAAGGGTGAAAAAATCTCCTTTTCTTGTTTTCCGCAAGGGAGCAAGCCCCCCCTGCACCCACCAATGTGTGGGAGAAAGCCCCAATACCACAAATTTATATATACCAACCAACTCCGCAGTTGTACTTCCTTGTGAAAGGAAAAATCTCCTTAGAAAGTAAATCATTGCTGGCACACAATTAGAAATCGCACTAGCAAGGATTTCCTATGGTGAGAGTGTTGGGAGTTATGCCATTAGACTTTTTCTATGAGCTATTTAAGCTTGGGGAACTTCTCCTTGAGATTGTGTTGGGACGCCAAAATAATTCTTTATTTGCAAATTTCATAATCGGCTTTATTGCTGGTTATTCTTGTCTAGTGAGTGTTTAAAGCTTCACTTGTTGTACAGCTGGAGTTTGTCAGTGCAGGTTTATATATTGCAACTTTTATTTGTATGAAATGCACTACATATACATATAAATAAGACATTTTGCACTACAATAACACTTAGCTGAACTGATTGTACTATACAGGAGACTTCACTGAGTCATAATTTCCTATCAGGAATACAATGGATAGAGGCGGACATGTGGATATGGAACGATAAGAGGAAAGACTTGAACAGTTCTAGAACGTACGTTATAACTGACCCACTGCTTTGTGGCACTCTGAAATATATTTCTTTCTTTTGCAACTATACCAGTGTAACAGTCTGGTGTGAAAACCTGAGTCTAATGGTAGTAACAATCCTTTGAATAAACAGACTCCACTCCTGAAAGAAGAGCATTTCCATTTACCAGCAGCTAAAATGGATAAATTCAACTGTTTTTTTTTTTTTAGAATGATTATATAGATCATATTATTCTGCTTCTAGCTAATAGATCTGCTGTGATTTTGTACAATAAAGTTCCGGTAACTACAGACACATGAGGCATGGAGCTTATTAAACTGAAAACCTCTGCTAGTGCTTTCTGTAAGCATATTTATGATGACAGTACACTTTAGTCAAATTGAGATTCATACGGTGAAGCCAACTGACTTACACAACCACAAAGTGCAAACATCACATAATAACATAAGCCCTACAATATATTAATGTGGAATAACACTATAACTTATAAAATAATTAACCACAAAAGTTCTTTAAGAACAAGATTTTTAATTATATGAAAACAGCAGAAGCACATTAATACATCACCTAGTCTACTATTTAACTAATCAGGTTAACAAAAATGTATCATAGCATTAAAAAATATTTAAAGAGGTATACAGAATCAAAAATTACAATATAGTTTTGGGACAGAGATACACACTAAGACACACACTTGTATGCTTTTAATGCTTATTTGTAATGCCAGTTTCTAACCAATTAAGGCTTATCATAGGATGTCTACCTGAGTCATTGTACTGCTTAGTAACATAATGGTGTATACCTACAATCTGCTCAATATGTTTCATAGAGTATGTGGAATATTACTGGAATCAGAGTCTTAGTAAAGCCAAATGTACTTATTAATTATGGCTTTATTCTGTGTAACTGAAATGTTAACGTGACATGTTGAAATTTTAACAGCAGGATTTATGCCACAGTGACGGAACACTGAACCTATAATTTAATTGAATACATACTACAATGACACTCTACCAGATACAGTAAATAAGACAGACTGAAATTAAATACTCACTTAATAAACAAGACAAAGTATATTTAATGCTGACTAAAACCCAACATTGCAATTATGGGCATATGAATAATTACTATTGTCTTTAACTACTGCGGTGCATATTACTATCCTGAGCTTCCAACAGAAAAAATTCAGTATATTTTG
Organism: Protopterus annectens; assembly: GCF_019279795.1. Lineage (NCBI taxonomy): Eukaryota > Metazoa > Chordata > Ceratodontiformes > Protopteridae > Protopterus > Protopterus annectens. The sequence goes on along the minus strand of NC_056746.1, from coordinate 622,238,790 downwards.
CACTGCAGACCAATGCAGGTAAATTACATTCTTCTCTACAGGAATTTTAAAAAAAGAAACGTGTGTTATATCTGTGCAGTTTGTAGCTAATGCCAAAATCACTATCCTTTTTCCTGACTTGTCTGCTTTTTGTCCGTTTTTTTTTTTTTATCTTTATAAATAGATCTGTGATACATGCATTGTAACCTTGCTCATTTGTACATTAAAATAAAAGATGACCTCACACATTTGGAGAGAGGTGCACACAGGCTTTTCTTATACAGAGTGGAGGAAGAAGATGGTGAATGTACAGAGCATGTTATAAACACTCTGAGAGGACGTCTTAATTTAAAGAAGCAACCTACAAGTATATACCACTTTTCCTGTTAAAGATAAAAATGGAACTAAAAGTGGATTTTAGTCTTCAAATAAATATTTTCAGGACTCTCACAATGGCATATTAGAAGGACACATGCCTCTGAAGCCACAGTGAGCTGGGACTGCACAGCAAACTGAGCAGAGGAGCACTAGTAAGGGAGAAGGCAACTAACCACCCAGAGGTTTTCTCTCAGTGGAAGGACTGAGGGATGTATATTTTGGCTTTCATGGCACAGTCTAGGTCATGAAATTAGACAAGTATAATGGGGAAATGCTGGTGGACATCTAAATAGTGTTGGAATGTGGGGGCACTTGAACAAGTCTGTGCTGCACTGCTGCATGCCATACACTGGACGGATTATTATAGCACAGCATAGCAACAAATCACCCTACAGGAAGAAAGATGCAAACTCAAAATTTGTTTTGCAACAAGGCAATGGCTAGGTACATATTGGTCAAAGCTGGTCCTGAACACATGAAGCCAGTCCAGATGGTATGGATAATAATAATAATAATAATAATAATAATAATAATAATAATAATAATAATAATAATCATCATCATCATCATCATCATCATAATAATTTTCTTTTTAAATTCTGTCTAATATGTGGTTCTAAGACTAACCTGCACAAATCATTATGAATAATTAGAGTGTAGTACCAACCAGAGAATTCTGGGGTGGTACTGATACACAATGTTTCTGAACTTGCAGTCAGATTGGATTGATGTGAAATATCACATCACCTGTCCTGCTGGCACTAGTGTCACAGGATATCATAACATGAGGTACACAAGTAGAGGTTATCCTGCAGGAAGTTCACTTTAGCCTCTTTAGTTGATACATACTTTATCTGGTCCCATACCTCTGACCTGGACAATGGCATGCAGTTATCACTGCATATTCTAACCAGTGTCTTCATCATGACTTCCAGAACCTGTCCAGGTATATGTTTCTCTGTTACTCTGTGATGGTCTTTTCCCTGTAGTCTCAGATTACCACTGATTGTCCCACCTTTAGCCCAAACTTCTGCTTTTGTGACCTCAGTTTTCCTTTCATTAGCCTTTTACTTTTCAAACCTTTCTGAAGCGTTGGCATAGTTGAGGTAGTCAAGTCTTTATTTGGCTTCAGTCACTCAAGTTTACCTTTCATATCCCGCTCTTTCCACCTTTCACTCACTTGCTTTTCATCCTTTTCATATTGAAGGTTTTGTTTTATATACCACTTATAAATTACAAGTATAATATACTTATTTTGTTCTTTTTTATTCAGATATTCATATCTAACTCATTACCTAACATACTGTAGATAGGAAGAACTCAACCCATAAAGGAAAATAATACTTTTAAGATTTATCCTTAGTTCCTTTTTTCCCGCCACATATACCACCTCTTACTAATATACTGGTGCAATACATATAACGAGCTTCACAGTTCCAGGCAATACATCCTGCTCACGTATATAATTTACAAATCTTACCAAATTTTAAGTCAATTGCATAGCCTTCCTGATAACAGAAATGAAGCCATTTATGTATTGCAACCACTTTCAAATATTTCTACAAATAGTACTAAACTTCTTGCAAACCTAACCTCCCAAAATACTCCTAGTAAGCAATCCTTCATCCTATCAACCCTTCATAATAAATCTAAAAAAAGATGAAAACAGAATAATAAATATTTTTAAAAAATTCCCTTCATTTTAATCACATGCAGTTTTATGCCTGGAATGTTGTTCTATGACAAAAGTATAAACAAAAAGAATAAAATAACTGCTACTGTTTACTGCACCAGCTACACAAGCAATCAACTGACATGCTCTTATTTAGCTTCAATCTCCAAACACTTTTCATACAATGTACAAATGCATTCCCGTGCACACCACCTTTGCCCTGGATAATGCAAAGCACTAGAATAGTAGGATAACCTGATAAAAATGAATATTCTAATTTAACATGTCATAGCTCTCAACCTTCTATCTCCAAAATGAGGAACACTAGCCCTCATAATGTGGAATAAATGGGCAAAATGTGGAACACATACTAATGGCTTACTAACAACTTCAACTAGGAAGGTCATAGGATGGTTAAAATATGCCGGTTTTACTTATAAAGAAGATCTTTTGATGAATTAATATGATTAATTTCTATGTACCATGGATTTCACTTAAAAAAAATCCTAACACTGAATGTGTGACAGAGACTTTCAATGTGGAACTTCGAGGAACTTTGAGGAACATGAACTTTTTCGGTCCCCAAATGAGGTGCATTCCTCGTAATGAGGTACACTTGAGAGATATGTAACATGTATATCTGCACAACCTCATTGTAGGTGTCACCACACAGATTGTACAAACCCTTCATCCATCACGCAGTACCTCCAAATTACCGCCAAGAAATTCCAGCCCCTAAGAACAACAGTAAACTGTACTGTGGTGGGTGTCCTAAAATATCGGTTTCAAAAATGCACACATGGGCTATACATTATCAATTATTTGTACAAAGTTACCGCCCAACTCATGGCTTTCGGGCAAGCTTTAACAGTAATACACCCTGTTCAAAACATTTTCCAGATTAATATAAACAGTTATAGGGTCACACCTATAGTGAAAAACACAAAACAATATAGCAGCAGTATACCCCTTTTTAAGGTATGTACCTCATAGTTTGCTTGTAATAATATTCCGTAATATGCACTATATACAGCGTTCAAACATACATTTGCTATAGGAAATTACAGTCACCCATTTATAAACATTTTCTTATAAAATTTAGCATTTTCCATACCAGAAGATTCACTTAAGGCTAAAAATAATTACTTATGGACTGCATTGCAGGTTTTTAAGTTTCACTGTCTGCAGTCGGGTTCTTAAACATCTGATTCCTGTGTAAGTTCCAAATGCCTGGCATAGAATTGTAACGTATACGTACCTTTAAAGAAAATAAACAAAAACACTGGTGTGTTCAAATAATAGGCTGCTAAGGCACATGCCACACCAGTGGGGTTTTTTTTCGTTGTTTTTTACCACTATTTGGGAAGGTTTTTCAAGGGTTTTTTTATTGTATATACATAACTTTCCTGAGATATGGAAGCTCAGAGAAAAGGGGCAAAAATTAGGCAACTTAATTACTTTCTAAGCTTCTCAACCATCCCTCTCAACCTTCAGATCAGAGAATGAGGGACAAAGGACCGCAAAATCAGGGACATTCAGAGACACCTCATTAGCATAAAATATGCATATGTAAATAAGTGCAGTAATGGACACGCCCACCATTCACATGCATTTACAAAAGATGTTATGAATTAATCAAAGACATCAGTGTGGTTACTGCACTCCATTCTGAATACTGAAAAACTATTTTGACTTTTTTTACTTTAAGAACAGGTATTACCATGGTATTTGGTTACCAAAGTTCACGGAAAATATATCTGTATAATGTTGTTTACAAAAATGTGATGCTAACTGTTAGAGAAATGTACAAATAGTATAGTGTACAATCCTGCACTTAAAGGGTTAAGAGTTAATACATTTACTCTATGTAAAATGTGTAAATACTGGTGGTTTCTGTAAAAGCTGCTGACGCCTAAAAGTCTGTTGTTCTTGCTGTGGAATGTTGAGATAGGGGCCTCACACTAGCAACAGATAAATGTGTTAGGAAGAGACAGTTACAGGACCATAACTCAGAAACTGGGTTTGACAGGGCAAGCCTTGTGGACAAGCTAAATTCTGAAAGATGTTTTTGTAAAAGTCAACAATTAACTGATAAGCACCTGCTGTGTACATGCAGAGAACTGTATAGTGTATGTGCAAAGAACTGTATAAAAACAGCAGGCTGAGCTATTGAAAATCAGACAAACCTTGTACCTACATGCTTTGTCTCCTTTCTGCAAGTAATAAAGGATGCCTTGCTGAACCTTACGTGAATTGATCTTTGAATTTTCTTTAGCAGATTGGTCCTTCGAGCCAGAGCCCTCTCTTCACCTCAGATCAGACGGCCAGGTTGCTGAAACCGTACGGGGAAGAAACCAAATCAGTTCTTCTGCAATATAAAGACCTCCGACTGAATTGTCATCAAAAGAGGCCAGTCACCTTCTGATCTGCGATTAAAGGACGGGTATCCGCGAATCAGTGGTCAATCACGTAGGCTCAGGTAAGGTGGGTTTTGCTATTCTGTTTTATTCAGTCAGGGACAGAAAACTGCATTTTCTGTTAGATTGTATTTTATTCAGTCAGGGACAGGAAACTACATTTTCTGTTTGATTGTATTTTATTCAGTCAGGGACAGGAAACTGCATTAATTTCTGTTAGGTTGTATTTCATTCAGTCAGGGACAGACAGCTGCATTTTATTCTGTTAGATTGTATTTTATTCAGTCAGGGACAGGAAACTGCATTTTCTGTTAGATTGTATTTTATTCAGTCAGGGACAGAGAAAAACTGCAGTTCTGTCATAGACTAGGTGAACAGGATAGTAGAAGGTTAGACAGTCATTCTGAAGTGACTATAACAAAATCCGTGGTACACGTAAAAAATTGAAGGTAATAGATAAAAATTACTAAAGGTAACTATGTAGTGAGCAAATGGGTAATTATAACTGTGGTGCAAAAACATCAAAAGACCCACCATTAACAGAAGATGGTAAATATATGCAGGTACAGTGCGCAGATAATGTTAGATATTTTTCAAAATGGGTAACTAAGTATGATTTTGATGGAAAATTAGATAAATCTTCACTTCTCAAATTGATAAAGCAATTAAAAGCAGACTCTAAGGGGCAAGTTAAAAAGCAACGACAATTAGGAATTCCCCAGGCACATAGATGGCTGGAGGAAGCAAATCGAAGAGACCAGAAAGAAAAAAACTCTAAAACAATGTTTTTAGATAAAGAGGATAACCACCTAGTGCTAGCTTCAGCACCCCCTCCCCCGCCAGCATACAAGGCAAATAATCAACACAGAGCGCCTCCTATACATCCTGTAGTCACGGAAGGTGAGGACTCTGTAAAAATAAAACTAGTTAAAAAGTTAGGGGTCCAATAGGGACTAGGTCCAAAACAAAAAACACAGATGATGATAAAAATTTCAAAGTCTAGCGATTGTTTAGTGAAACCCAGGCCACGACTAGTGCGGAAGAAGAACTCTGTCCTCTTATTGAGGTACCTAATCCCAGAGCAGGTCAGGATAACCAAGACACTACTTTATTAGTATATAGACCCTGGAGTCCTGAAGATATTAGGAAGGCCATTGAGGGTATTCTCCACCCTAGGATCAACTTTCCAAAGTTTTCAGAGGACCTGCAAGATATGAAGCTAAGCTATAACCTAAATGGAGAAGAGATAGAAAAAGTGGTAAGACAAATTATAGGTCCAGACTGGCACATGGTCTGTGGTGATTGGAATCTTCGTGATGCTCAGCAGAGACCCCTTCCACATAACGACATAGGGTTAGATGCCCAAGTGACAGGACTTACAAACCAAATTTCTGATAAGTGGAAATCACGGGCAGACTGGACCTGTATTAATCAGTGTGTCCAGCAAGAAGCATTAGTGCTTTACAATGCTGTCATGGCAACTTGGGAGAGACTATATATTTAATAGTACATATGCACCTTGTATACCTTTTTTCAGAAGATTTGTGATGGAAACTCTTTGTTGAGTATTTAAACAGCAGTACAGATTTTCTTGAGGGTAAATAAATTAGCTGATCGACAAAGTATGCATCCCAGTTTTGTTTTTGATAACTGTCTTACGCAGTTTAGTTTATAGGGCATCTAGGCTGTAGATCATATGACCATGATGATGCTATGATGCTTAAAACCAGTAATGAGTGAAACAATGCAAATGTGTATATTTTAACTCTCTATATATATATGTATATATATATATTTTTTTTTTTTTTTTTTTATATATTTTATATATATATATATTTTTAATTATATATAATATATATATATACATGCATAGTTCACTATCAACTATAAGATTAATTAGGTAGAGTACATAAGGTGTGTTATTTTCAGAAGAAGTTACACCAGAAGAAATTGTGAAAGCGCTTGTGTCTTCTGTGTGAAATACCTGGTACCTGCGATATCTGTGGATTCTTTGCTGTTATTTTGGAATCATTCTCAGCCTAGAGTGCTTTAATAATCATTGTGGGATACATCTGTTTCTGTTATATTGCTGCATTTTGGGCTCTGTTTTTGCTGATTAACAGTTAAAAAATGCCTTTCTAAAGGGGGGCAGTGCTCCTATTAGTAGTTTTATTACAAAACACATGGTAGATCACCGTACAAGCAGGCTGCAGCCACTGCTTGAGTATGCAAGGCATGCTGAGAGGCACTTTAATAGCAAAAAGAAAAAGAAAATGCAGATATTTTCATTAGAAGACGGGGCTGAGGTATACGTGGTCCAGCCAGGAAAAAAGGGCAAAAATAGGGAAGGTAGGCAGTCTGACCAACGGTCAGAAGATTTTGAGGGACGTAAAAAGAGGGGAGAATGTTTTAAATGCGGAAAGAAAGGTCACATGGCAAGGGATTGCAAAGGGAATAGTAGGACAAGGATGGATGAACAAAAAGGTGATAACTGACTATATGATAGTCAGGAAGCACAGGGAAGGGTTACAATACAAAGCAGGATAAATGGTAATGTAGAAGTAAAAACAGAAGAAGCACAGGATGGTGGAGGGGATGACAATGAAAATGAAAGTGATGAGGTATTGGACTTGGCACTTCTGTGCTTGGAACTCTTTTTAGCAGATATCAAACCAGAAGTCACTCTTTTGGTGGAAGGAAGAGAGGTTAGCTTTTTGTGTGATTCTGGGGCTTCACGGACCCTGATACATCCCTCCGAATTACCGGAGTGTACATGGTCTTCGGATTACATATTTGTTAAGGCTGCAAATGGGCAGCTATACAAGGAGCCTCTCTCACACAAAATTATGATCACAGATCCTGTAACAGGGTTGACACAGAGAAGTAAAATTGTAGTGTCTGCAAAATGCCCAATAAATCTCTTAGGCAGAGACTTGATGCAGTTATTTGGCATAGCGGTGGTTCCAACTATACAAGGGATGCAAGCACAACAACAGACTGACATCTGCAAAGTGCATGATGCCTGTGTAGTGCAGCCAAGAGGTGAGATGTTTTACTGGTACAGTCAGGACCTGATTACTACTGGCCCAGGGACTGTAACCAAGGAATTAATGGATTTGGCCATTAGTAAATTTCCCTCATTAAATATTAAGAAGCAGCCATTACTGCACTGTACCCTGTATTTTCATGACACACAAGGGCCGGATGAGGACTACAGAGATAAGCTGTTTAAATATCCCACAGCTAGGCTAGTGTTACGTAACCTATACTGGGATACAATGGGAAACAGCATAGCCAGCTGCTCTCTACCTAAAGAAACGACAGCACTTTACAAATCTGACCTCCTACCATATGTAAGCCTCACTAAAGACAAAAACACAACATCGGTAGAGTTGGGCAGGAATATTACCAGATGAGAAAAACAGACCAGAGAGGAACTTTCAGAGCAGGGAGTACAGGTACAAAAATTGAACTGAGTAACTCAGACTAAGCCAGCAGTACACCTACATTTTCGCAAAAATATTTGACAAATACTCCTGTTGAAGGAGGAAGAGAATGCTCTGAAAGGTATTCCAGATAAACTGTGGTCCACAGGGAAATCAGATGTAGGCCTTATTCGCACAGCAGAACCAGTGGTGATTACTCCAAAATCAACTTTTAGACCTCAAAAACGTCAATACCCGCTGAGAAAAGATGCAGAGGCAGGGATAAAGCCCATTATAGCTGCACTCCTTAAAAGTAGTGTGTTAATTGAATCTCCTTATTCACCATGTAACACACCTTTGTTCCCAGTTAAGAAGGCAAATGGAGAGTGGTGCATGGCTCAAGACCAGCACGCTGTAAATGAGGCAGTAATACCTAGGGCACCTATGGAACCCGATCCACATACACTCATCAGAAATATTTTTCTATAGTAGATATTAGTAATGCATTTTTCTCAATTCCGATACATCCAGACAGTAGATTCTGGTTTGCATTTACTTATCAGGGTAAAAGATACACATACACTCGACTACCACAAGGTTATTGTGAGAGCCCCACGATATTCTCACAAGAGATGTCAAGTAATTTAGCCCACCAAGAAATAGTCAAATCCTGCTTTATGTTGATGATATCTTATTAGCAGCTCCCACTTTACAAGCTTGCTGAGAATATACGCTAGCATTGCTACGATTTTTAGCTGCTGAGGGACACAAGGTAAACAAGGAAAAATTGCAGCTTTGGAAAAGTCAGGTCCGATATTTCAGCTATATAACATTTGATGGAGGTAGAACCTTGGATGAGGACAGAAAAATAACTATTTTGCAGGCTCCAAAACCCATTACCAAAAAGGAAATGATGTCCTTTTTGGGTACGACTAACTTCTGTCGAAGTTGGATTCCAAACTATGCTTTGGAAGTGGCACCCTTGTCTGACCTCATATACAAAAAGCCTATGGCAGCACAGGACCTGGTGATTTGGACAACAGAGGCAGATTTAGCTTTTTGTAATTTAAAACAGTTAATAGCGTCTTCTTTTGTCTTGGGGTTACCAAATTATCACAAGCACTTTTTTCAAACTGTAGACTGTAAGCAAGGCTATATGACATCAGTCCTGATGCAACAACATGGGAATAAGCAATGTCCCATTGCTTATTATTCATCACAGTTAGATCCAGTGGCACGGTCCTTACCCCATTGTGTTCAGGCGGTTGTTGCAGCTGCTATGGCAGTATAGGCTTCGGCCTCAGTGGTTTTGTTTCACCCACTCACCCTAAGGGTCCCTCATGCAGTAGCAATTATTTTGTTACAAGAAAAGGTAGCATGCCTTTCCCCAGCTAGACATCTCTCCTGCATGACTGGTTTGCTGAGCCAGCCTCACATGACAATTGAATGGTGCACAACCCTGAATCCATCAACTCTGCTCCCTACCCCTGTAGATGGTACTCCACATCACTGCCTGCAGGAGATCGAACAGACATTACCTAGGAAAGACCTCACAGATATACCTTTAACATATGCTGATCTGACATATTATGTAGATGGCTCATGCAAAAAGAACCCAGCAGGACAGAACCTAGTGGGCTATGCTGTAGTATCCGACACAGAGGTTATCGAGGCAAAACCCTTATCATGACATTTGTCCGCACAGGCGGCAGAATTGATTGCACTCATTTGTGCATGTACTTTAGCTAAAGGTAAGCGTGCAAATGTTTTTACTGACAGTCAATATGCTTTTTCCACGGTGCATGTGTTTGCACAGCAATGGAAAAACCGAGGTATGATTACATCAACTGGTAAACCCATAAATCATGCACAGCTCATATTGGATCTTTTAAACTCCATTCAATTACCTCAGTGTTTAGCTATCTGCAAATGTGTAGCTCACACAAAACAGCAGGATGCTATCTCAAAAGGTAATGCAAGAGCTGACGCTGCTGCAAATCAAGCAGCTGCAGAAGTTTGTTTACACCTTGTAGAAGATTTAGAACCCTCTGAAAGTTTAGATTTGGACATGCTACAAACAATGCAATCATTGACCACACAGGTAGAAAAAAGGCATTGGTTAAAACAATGGGCCATCTTCAGAGACGGTTTGTACATCTCAAAAGAAGGGAAACCAATATTACCTTCTAATCTTTTTTGATATGCAGCATTATTGAGCCATGGGCAATGCCATGTCTCAACAGGGGGAATGGTACAGATAGTGAATCAGGTGTTCACTGCATAAGGATTTTCAAACTACTCTAAAAGATTTTGTTTAGCATGTCAGATTTGCAATCAATATCATGCACAAGGAGCAGTACGGCCCAGTCAAGGGAGTTTCCCCACACCTCCATACCCATTTCACACCATTTGCATGGATTTTATAGAGTTAAATAAATGTGAAAATAAGAAGTACTGCCTTGTCATTATAGATATGTTCTCAAGGTGGGTGGAAGCTTTTCCAACCAGGAACCCGGATGCAGCTACAGTAGCAAAGGTTCTTGGGAAAGAAATTGTTCCTAGGTTTGGCATTCCGGAGAGAATATATAGTGACAACGGAACACACTTTGTGAACCAAACTATACAACAGCTAAGTAAGTTTTTTGGTATTTATCTAAAAAATCACTGTGCTTATCATCCTCAGTCTGCAGGGTTGGTCGAAAAACATAATGGTGTACTTAAAAGTAAACTGAGGAAACTAATGGCTGAAACTGGGAAAACCTGGCTGTACAGTTTACCCCTGGCACTGTTGAACATGGGAACAGTTCCCTCAGCAAAAGGGCTGACCCCATATGAGAAACTGTATGGGAGGGCGTATTGTACACCCCAATGGAAACCTCTCATGCCTTCAGACCAGGAAGCTGATCTTACATTAGCTGAATATATGAAGAAACTGTTAAATTCTAAACATCTGTTGCAGTCTAATTCTGTTTCAGGTTCAGAACAGACTAAGGCACCGGAAATAACATAACTCCAGGAGACTGGGTGTGGATCAAGATCGTGAAGAGGAAGAACTGGGCATCACCGAAGTGGGAAGGTCCCTACCAGGTGCTTCTTTCGATACCGACTGTAGTCAAGATTGAAGAGTGAGCTTTGTGGATCCATCTGACACACTGCAAGTTAGTGAAGAAATTTGAATTGGGTAAAGATCTTACCTCTCCATTGGGACCCTAAGCACAAAAGTCTGGCTACAAAGGGGGGTCAGATCAATAGGAACTGATCCGTCTCAAACCCAGTGAAGCAATCATTGGTGCTAAGGTCCTATAGGGTAGAGAATAAAATAAAAATACCCAGATTAAGCGACATGCTTGCATCAAAGAAAGTTGAATTCCATCCTTTTGGGAAAACCGAAGAAAACAGAACCCTGGAACGACAACCCTTTGCACAAATATATTGTGTGGTAATCTCATTGACTGTTATTGTGGTCATTGTTTTTCTGCTATGGCCATTTCTCTTTTCTGCCACATTTACTGAACCTAGCAAGCGTGCAGCATGGCATCCTGCTTTCAACACATATCAGGCTATCAAGTACGCATATGCAGATACCCTTAATGTATCTAATTGTTGGATCTGTGCAGCTATACCAACTGCACATGGAGGATTACCTTTAGTAGCGTCTCCACTAAATGTTACCAAGACATGGACAAGCTATGTTGAACAACACGGCTAATATTACGTCTGCAAATGCGGTTGCCTTACAGCTGGCCTTCCGTCAAAACGGAACTGTGTGTTTTCAGAAACTTGATAAAATTAGGGTAGGATGGAGCCATTGTAACAAAACAGTGGTCTATAACTGCACTACAGACAATTCGGGTTGTGTGGCAAATTTCTTATCTATAAGAAAACTTGTTAAAACCTCTACAGCTAACTTTGTCCAGGAAATGGAAACTGTCTATTGGAAAATGTTCCGAGGACAGCAGGACTTTGGGGATTGCTTTGAGTTTATCAACATCATCATTAAAGTGGAAGATTGTTATTTTGTGTGCAGAAGAAAAGCATATAAATGGCTACCAAGAAAGTGGTCTGGAAGCTGCTTTTTGGGCTACCTAGTTCCAGCTATACGACATATGTTAACTTTACCTCAAGGGAAAATCCGAAATGTTCAAGAAGTTAAAAAACCTGCCAATCCAGTACCTGAATTGATGCATCATGGATATATCACCATGATCTGGCTCACGTCAGTGACAAAGGACTGTCCCACATGGCTCTTGGTGATGACGTCATATCATGGGCCGGCATACTACCTCAGTACGGAGCGGTAAAATCGATTTGGGAACTGAGAAAGGTGTCCAAGCTGCTTGAAACATTGAGCAATGCAACCTTTTTCACCTTCGAATTGGTGACAGATGAACTGACCGCTATGAGAGCAGTAGTGCTTCAAAATCGTATGGCTCTCGATTTCACCCTGGCGGCGAAAGGAGGTACTTGCACGTTAATCCAAGAGGAATGCTGTTTGTTTATCCCAGACAATGAACACGAAATAGATAGCCTTCTCGAAGGGATTCAGCCAGTATCTGCCTTGACCAAGCCAGGTCAAAATCCTTTAACAGACTTTTTCCAGAAATAGTTTGGGGATGGGGCAGTGTCCTGATGAATCTGTTGATTGTCAGTTGCGTTGGAGCATCGATATTGATGTTCTGTGGATGCTGCTGCATCCCCTGCATGCGTGGACTGGTAAAAAGCACTATAGATGCCTTAGTCTCAAAGACCTTGTACCAACAAAGTACTGAATATGAAGAACTACTAAAATTGGAGGCGGAAGAATTGTTTACTTGAGCCTAAGCCGAATGACTCTCTGACTGCAAGGCCCTGAGTGGAAATGGTCAAGAGATGAAATGGACTTGTTTTAGACTCATTAAACAATAAGAATAAAGTATTAAAAGGGGGGAAATGTTAGAGAAATGTACAAATAGTATAGTGTACAATTCTGCACTTAAAGGGTTAAGAGTTAATACATTTATTCTATGTAAAATGTGTAAATACTGGTGGTCTCTGTAAAAGCTGCTGACACCTAAAAGTCTGTTGTTCTTGTTGTGGAATGTTGAGATAGGGGCCTCACACTAGCAACAGATAAATGTTGTGTTAGGAAAAGACAGTTACAGGACCATAACTCAGAAACTGGGTTTGACAGGGCAAGCCCTGTGGACAAGCTAAATTCTGAAAGATGTTTTTGTCAAAGTCAGCAATTAACTGATAAGCATCTGCTGTGTACGTGCAGAGAACTGTATAGTGTACGTGCAAAGAACTGTATAAAAACAGCAGGCTGAGCTATTGAAAATCAGACAAACCTTGTACCTACATGCTTTGTCTCCTTGCTGCAAATAATAAAGGCTGCCTTGCTGAACCTTACGTGAATTGATCTTTGAATTTTCTTTAACACTAACGAAGGGTTACATTTTTGATTTAGTCTACCATTAACCTGTTTAAAATCATCTAAAAAAAAAAAATGAGAGCCTCTTCTTATGGCATTATCAAAATGGAAAAGATAGTTTTCAAAAAATGAAAATCACTTAGCTCAAAACAAACCCCTGTTCCACATCTCCCAGAAATCAAGTTGTATACACTGGGATGAGATTCAATGAGATTTTAACTAGACGCCATGAGTGCATAAAAGCACTATTTTGGTAGGCCTGCTTTCATTATAACCTGGGTATCACAGTTCTGCATTCTACCAAGGACCAATTTAATATGCATAAATTTGGCAAAAAGCTCACTGGCTGAACCAGTTTATCTGATGGTCTCATTCCACCATCCAAATGGCACTAATGCCCTAACATCTGAGCCTAAAAGTGATGCATGAAATGTTCCTAGCATGGCACAATAGGAAACTGGCACAGACTCAACTCAATAACATTTGTACTACCAACTTCAATGTAAATAACACTGAAAAAAATTAAAATTTTGAAATGACAACACATTCTTAATACAGAGCTCCATATCAGTATGCTATCATTACCAAAGTTATGACAGCGAAGTGCATCACCAGGTTGGCTCAAAGGCAGAACCAAACACAGGCCAAGCAGAGTCAGCACTGCCAGCACTTTACATAATTAACAGTAATACACAAGTCAGCAAACACTATTAATTGTTTTCATCACAGAAAGGCCACTCTCTTCCACTTTTCTATTACCATACTTTTCTTTTGGTAGTTACTCACAACCAGCAATCAATAGTTAGCCTACTCACAATAAACCAGACATAAGGAGTCTGCTGTTACCAAGCTGTTCCATTGTGAAAACCTTACTGCAGAACATTAAGGATAATAGCAACTGACTAGAAACCTTGCCCAGACCTGAAGAATTCATTGAGAAAAAAAAAAAAAAATAATAAGAAAAAAAATGCGTCAGCTTTACCGGTACTTTAACCAGGCTCTGTCTTCCAACTGCTTTAACTAGGATAACATGGGAGTAAAGTTCCTTCCAAAACTGATCTAAATGAAACAAACAGTCTACTGAAAATATCTTGTTACTTTGCAGATACCCAAAGCTAATATACACATTTACTTTAGGAAACCCCATCTCAGAATTGCCATGCACCCTCTGGTAATGAAATTACATGCTACACTTGTAACACTGCTCTCTGCCTCTAGTTTCTTAGACTTACAATCCTAAGACGTTGTAATGTTAGCACACAACAAATATGATCACTGTCTCTATTCCGTGATAACTAAAATTACTAAGTTTGTTTTCATATTTTCCCTTGAAGAACGTGAAACACTACCTGTCAATGACTTTGCAAAGATGTGTCAACAGAACTGTGAACAGTACAATACACTTTTATGAGCTGCAAGTACAAAGGAAGAATAATTTTCCTGTGTCTACATGGAATGTTTCTCCCTACAATCCCAAGCTTTCTCTACTGTCTTCTCAAATTCTGCATATGGCTAAAGACCATTTGCTACATCACAACACCCCCCCCATTTTTGTTGCTGTTATTATCTCACTTCTCATTATGTACTGTAGTCTTTTCCTATCTTTTTTTAACCTCGCTGTATTACCTTGCACTTCAAATCAAAATCAAACATATTACAGACCTCCGGGAACAATTCCTTCCAAACCCCACAGGCACACCATGAAGAACAGAAACGGCACCATGGCAAGGCAAGCTGCAGCTACTGGAGCTCTAAAATTCGCCCTCTGCTCTCGAAGTCTTGACTCTAGTCCGAATGGATCAAAGATGAATTAAGCTCTTCTTCTCTATGCTCAGGCTGTGCAAAAAACGGCCGCAAAATATTCCATCCACTTCCTTCTATTCGCACGAAGAAGCACAGCACGCTTACTCAATCACCAGAGATTGGTAGCCTTCCACCATCCATCGATGCTGTTATATGCAGACTGAGTGGACCTAATTGAGCCCTCCATCCACCAGGTCCGCTGCAGCCACATACCCAACTTCTGCTTCCACATACAGAAACGTTTGAGGTGCATGCTGGCTGGCTGCATGCAAAAGAGGTGCAGTAAAGCAATGCTCTGATTGGCTAAGACTTCTACAGCCAGAACAGAGCGTGCTTTACTGTAGATCTCGGGTGCACTTGCACCCAAACTGGGCACTCAGGAAAGTAAGCTTATTTAAGCTTAAAGACAGGTGCTCCCGGTTAATTCGGGACGATTGAGAGCTATGTTCTCAACAGATCACAATCTTGGAATACTGCAACAGACTTCAAATTTTGAGCCACAATAAGACTAGGGTTGGAGAGTGTAATAGTTAAAATGGTCACCTAGAATTGTGTTCCTGCCTATGCTGCCAGGAAATGTGGTCAGCTAGTAAGCCTGGTGTTGGGTGGGGCATACCTCTCAAACTCTCAAAGCAAGAAATCTGAACAAAGTTAGAACAAATAGGGGGACAAAGACCCAAAAATAGTGACATATTTTAAATATTGCTCTTATAAACTTAGAAGGTTGCTAGAATGGCAGATCTTACATTATTATACAATTTCTGAAGAATATGAAATCTAAAATTCAAATGTCTGACATTATTTAATATTATTTACTGAATTCAATTCTCGATTTGCCAGAAAACCACAAATTTAAAGAGGAACAAACCAAAAATAAGAGGCAAAAATCTGGACATTCTGCAAAGATCTGGACAGTTGACAGGTATGATGGGAGGAAGTAGCTGCTGGCCATGGTTGAAGCTGTTCATAGGTTTGTACTGGGCTAATGGCCCTGGGCCCTTTACAAGCCTAGCCATAGGATTACCCTAGCATCGTGCCACCCAACCTTAGTTTCCAGTGCCTCTGTCAAATAGAGCCACTGGAGTTATCCCCAGGGTGAATTTTCTATTTCCCATCCACGCATCAAGATTTCTCTTGAAGAGGGTCAACGAGGTGCTCTGCTTGACATGTAAAGAAAGTCTATTCCATAGCATGGGTAGTCTCTGGGTTATGAACCTGTCCCTCCAGTACATTCTGTTGATTATGGTAATGAGGTTGAGGTCTCTGGAGTGTGTTGTGCAGAGGGATTGAGATTTCTTCAGATGTAGAATTTCTAACAGAGCTGGGTCAGACATGGCTTTGTAAGTCAAGCAGAGATCACGTCTAAGTAGGTGATATGAGACAGAGAATAGTTGTAGTTTTTTGAGTATGTCCATATAGGACAAGTGTTTAAAGCCTAGTATCCTCTTTGTGAGGTACTTTTGTGGCCTCTCCAGTTGTTGGAGGTGTCTAGTGAGGTACATGCCAAATGGGGCATTGTACTCATCGATTGGCCTAATGAGGGAAGAGTAGAGGGAGACAATGACCTCTTTCTTCCTGGATGCAAAACCCTTAGTAATGAGATGTGCCACACAGAAGGACTTTCTGATCACAGTGGCAATGCGGTGATCAAAAGAGAGGTTGCTGTCAACCTGTGTTCCCAGATCTCTTATAACACCTTCTGTGTTCAGTGGACTACCATCGATGTGGTAATTCATGGGAACCAGGTTTTTCCCAAAGGGGATGACGACACATTTTTTGGTATTGAGCTTAAGGCCATGGTTCTGACACCAGTCGTTGGTCTCAGTGAGGCCATTCTGTAGGATGTCTACATCACTTGGGGAGTTAATAATAGCTTCCAACTTGCAATATTCTGCGAACTTTGTCAGCCAGAGTCCCTTCATGTTGGCCTGTACTTCAGACAAGTAGATACCAAATAGAAGAGGACCCAAGACCGAACCCTGTGGGACTCCACTTGTTAGTCGGCAGTCTGACTTGGAGTCAGCTACTTTCACACTGTGGGTTCTATCTGTGAGCCAGTTTGCAACCTACCTAGTGATTCAGAGGTTGAGGCCTAACTTAGTTTTTCTGTAATTTCTGAATGGGGAATGGTATCAAAGGCTTTGGCCAGATCAAGGTAGGCTGTATAAACCACCTTGCCTTCATTCACAGCTCTGGTGACTGACTCAAAGAAGTCGACCAAGTTGAGCAGGTATGGCCTACCTTTTACAAAACCAAACTGTGTGGGATCCAGAGTTTGGAGATTCCCTATATCCTTGTTTATTAGGTCCATGATGATGCATTCCACAGCTTTGTATATCAGACTTGTCAGGCTAATGGGGCGATAGTTCCCAGGGTCTGTATTCGCTCCTCCTTTGTGGACAGGGATGACTGTAGCAGTGCACTATTCGGTAGGGACAAAGCCTAAGGTGAGGCTGTGATTGAACAGGGTACACAGGTGAGGTGCCAGTTCAGTCTGTTGTTCATGCAGAACACAGCGAATGATATTGTCAGGTCCCATAGAAGCTGTATTCTTGGCCTTGGACAGTGCTGTTTAACCTGTGCAGCAGTAATATTGGGTGCCTGGCAATCTACTGGTATTGTGATCGGTCCTTTGGTGGGGAGAGGTAAAGATGGCACTGAATTTGTTGGCCAGTGTATTGGCAATATCTATTGGCTTGGTACAGTAGCTCAGAGCAAATCTGAGTATTGCCGTGGAGATTCTTTACTTAACTATAGAAGGCCTTACGGTTGTCTTTACTATCTGCTGAAATTTTGTTTTCATAGCTAGCTTTAGAGGATTTGAGGAGGGATCTCAACTTTTTGTTAAGGCTGATAAGGGGGTTTTTCCAGTCTTGAGACTTCACCTTATTCCACATCAGTTTCCTCTTTTTGTTGTAGAGTTTGTTTATGACAGGGGACCACCAGATTAGCTTCCTTTTTTTGGAGGAGAGCGTCTTGGTTCTATTGGATATGGCGAGATCCATGCATTTGTGTATGTATTCGTACAGTGCAATGGTGCATGATATTCAGCGGTCATGCAATTATTCTCCATTTGCATGGGTGCTGTGAAGTTAGCCACCTCTGTTTTTAGGAGCCCAAAGTTAGTTTGGAGAAGTTTTTCATGGTGGTTACCTTTGCAGGGGTGAGGGGGGTAGGAGGGATGTGGATTTCCAAGGTGATTGGATCTAACCAGGGAGGAGTTGACTACTGATGTAGACCAATGGTCGCCCATGTTAGTAATGACCAGGTCAAGGATGTTGCTACCTCTAGTGGGGGGTAAGAATGAGCTCGTCCAGGGCATTGGAATTAATCAATTCCAGGAAATGCTGGACAAGTGTATTGGTACATGAGTAGCTTTCCCAGTTAATGGAAGGGTAGTTGAAGTCGCCCAGTATGAGAGTGTTAGGTTGGACCCTAATATTCTCCAGGGTGCTCTAGAAGTGGCGTGTGAGTCTTGGGACATGGTTGGGGACCTACAGCAGGCTACGACTTGAATCGCTGTCTTACCCAATGTTAGCTGCACCTGAAGTATCTCTGATGCGTTATGTTGGGCTACCAGTCTGGAGGTGTGAGCATCCTTTATGAATATGGAAACATCACCACCTTTGGAGCTTGAGTACCTGTTCTGTGGTCGAAAGGTGTGGAATGAGTTACAGCCTGGTAGTGCAGGGGTGCTTTCTGCTGCCTTGAACCAGGTCTCTGTTACAGCACAAATGTCAGTGTTCTCCATTTTAAGGAATGCTTTGAGCGAGTAAATTTTGAGATTTAGACTTCTAGCATTGAGCAACATGACCCTCAGATTGCATTTGTTTGTAGTTGTTAGGGTGGTAATTTGGTCTTTGGAACACCGCCTAAAAAAGGCACTATAGGGGTGGGAAGAGCCTTGGCCAGTATCCGGCTGTGTTAATGGAATACTGGATCAGGCAAGTATCTTGGCCATGTTTCTGGAATACTGCATCCTGTTAGAAGCCTGGAGGGGATACTAAAACATGTAAGATTACATGTTTCACTGTTCTTCATGGGCACCTGAGGCCAGCACTGCACAGTAGATTACACTCTTTAAATGGTCTGTGTGTTACAATTAGTACTTAGTTGACCAGAAACAGGGAGAAAGACATAAGATAAAAATAGAAAAAAATCCTCTTCTCCAACCTTCTGTTGAAATGCAGGCACTCATGACCTACTTCAGGATGTACACCATTTAAAATTCTGAGCATACCTGGTGATGTGTGACCTGCATTAAGGCTGGGATAGACAGAAGGAGGGGAGGAAAAAGAAAAGTCTTATTGCAGGTTAGTTGTTTTGATGTAAGAAAAAAGTAATTTATACATAAAATATTAAATGGTGTTTTTAAAAGTTACAATGCAAAAATGTACAATAAGGGCAAAGCTTAGTGTGCTTTTCCCATGATCATTGTGTTCCTTTAAATTTTTGTGAGGATACTTGCTCTTTTACAAAATACTTTAAGAATATCCAAGCGGATCAAGGAGAGGGGTATTGTATGCATCCGTAATGTACAATAGAGGAGCTTCCGCTCTTACATGTAACTTCATAGTTGCCAAATCTGCTTTGACTACAGCCTTAGCTAAGGTATGTTGACAAGCCTCATCCAGTCCTTGCTGGGAGGGAGGGGGGTAGACTCCCAGTGACACTGGGTGACAGCAGCACTTTTGCAAACTGAACAGGACAATCACTTCAACATTCAGTTTGTGTGTTACTGCTGTTGGAAGATGTCAGGAGCAGGGCATCTAGACACATCTTCTTTTGAATAAGTTCATCTGATAATGTAACAGAACATTTAACTGTGGCTAGAGTCTGTAGGTAGAATATAGAAAGTGTCTTTTAAACAAACGCAAGCTCCTTCATTTGAATATGTTCCATTTCCTGTTATTATTTCAGGCCCCTTTTTGAAGGGCCCCCAAAAAACCCCATTGCTTTAAAACCCCCCTTTTTCTGGGAACAAACCCTTTTTAAAAAAATAAAAAAAAAAAAAAAAAAAAAAAAAAAAAAAAATTCCCGGTTTCTCTACTGTCTTCTCAAATTCTGCATATGGCAAAGACCATTTGCTACATCACAACACCCCCATTTTTGTTGCTGTTATTATCCTCACTTCTCATACAACAATGTACTGTAGTCTTTTCCTATCTTTTTTTTAACCTCGCTGTATTGCAGCCGCATTTCAAATCAAAATCAAAACTGCTATTACCCACCCAGACCTCCGGAACAATTCCTTCCAAACCCCACAGGAACTTGCCATGAAGAACAGAAGCTTGGCACCACTTGCAAGGCAAGCTGCAGCTACTGGAGCTCTAAATTCGCCCTCTGCTCTTGAAGTCTCGACTCTAGTCCAGAATGGATCAAAGATGAATTAAGCTCTTCTTCTCTATATCCTAAGGCTGTGCAAAAGCCTGGCCTGTATTCCATCCACTTCCTTCTATTAGCACAAAGAAGCACAGCAGCTTACTCAATCACCAGAGATTGGTAGCCTTCCACCATCCATCGATGCTGTTATATGCAGACTGAGTGGACCTAATTGAGCCCTCCATCCACCAGGTCTGCTGCAGCCACATACCCAACTTCTGCTTCCACATACAGAAGCGTTTGAGGTGCATGCTGGCTGGCTGCATGCAAAGAGGTGCAGTAAAGCAATGCTCTGATTGGCTAAGACTTCTACAGCCAGAACAGGCGTGCTTTACCAGATCTCAGTGCACTTGCACCCAAACTGGGCACTCAGGAAAGTAGCTTATTTAAGCTTAAGACAGGTGCACCAGGTTAATTCGGGACGATTGAGAGCTATGTTCTCAACAGATCACAATCTTGGAATACTGCAACAGACTTCAAATTTTGAGCCACAATAAGACTAGGGTTGGAGAGTGTAATAGTTAAAATGGTCACCTAAATTGTGTTCCTGCCATGCTGCCAGGAAATGTGGTCAGCTAGTAAGCCTGGTGTTGCCAAGGGTGGGGCATACCTCTCAAACTCTCAAAGCAAGAAATCTGAACAAAGTTAGAACAAATAGAGGGGACAAGACAAAAATAGTGACATATTTTAAATATTGCTCTTATAAACTTAGAAGGTTGCTAGAATGGCAGATCTTACATTATTATACAATTTCTGAAGAATAGCAAATCTAAAAATTCAAATGTCTGACATTATTTAATATTATTTTGAATTCAATTCTCGATTTGCCAGAAAACCACAAATTTAAAGAGGAACAAACCAAAAATAAGAGGCAAAAATCTGGACATTCTGCAAAGATCTGGACAGTTGACAGGTATGATGGGAGGAAGTAGCTGCTGGCCATGGTTGAAGCTGTTCATAGGTTTGTACTGGGCTAATGGCCCTGGGCCTTACAAGAAGAAGCCTAGCCATAGGATTACCCTAGCATCGTGCCACCCAACCTTAGTTTCAAGTGCCTCTGTCAAATAGAGCCACTGGAGTTATCCCCAGGGTGAATTTTCTATTTCCCATCCACGCATCAAGATTTCTCTTGAAGAGGGTCAGCGAGGTGCTCTGCTTGACATGTAAAGGAAGTCTAATCCATAGCATGGGTAGTCTCTGAGTTATGAACCTGTCCCTCCAGTACATTCTGTTGATTATGGTAA
Source organism: Protopterus annectens (assembly GCF_019279795.1). NCBI lineage: Eukaryota > Metazoa > Chordata > Ceratodontiformes > Protopteridae > Protopterus > Protopterus annectens. The sequence goes on along the minus strand of NC_056746.1, from coordinate 622,217,080 downwards.
TGAGGGTGAGGTCTTTGGAGTGTGTTGTGCGGAGGGATTGGGATTTCTTCAGATGTAGCATTTCTAACAGAGCTGGGTCAGACATGGCTTTGTAAGTCAAGCAGAGATCACCTCTAAGTAGGCGATATGAGACAGAGAATAGTTGTAGTTTTTTTACTCTGTCCTTATAGGACAAGTGTTTAAGGCCTAGTATCCTCTTTGTGAGGTACTTTTGTGGCCTCTCCAGTTGTTGGAGGTGTCTAGTGAGGTACATGCCAAATGGGGCATTGTACTCATTGACTGGCCTAATGAGGGAAGAGTAGAGGGAGACAATGACCTCTTTCTTCCTGGATGCAAAACCCTTAGTAATGAGATGTGCCACACAGAAGGACTTTCTGATCACAGTGGCAATGTGGTGATCAAAAGAGAGGTTGCTGTCAACCTGTGTTCCCAGATCTCTTATAACACCTTCTGTGTTCAGTGGACTACCATTAATGTGGTAATTCATGGAAACCGGGTTTTTCCCAAAGGGATGACGACACATTTTTTGGTATTGAGCTTAAGGCCATGGTTCTGACACCAGTCGTTGGTCTCCGTGAGGCCATTCTGTAGGATGTCTACATCACTTGGGGAGTTAATAATAGCTTCCAACTTGCAATATTCTGCGAACTTTGTCAGCCAGAGTCCTTCATGTTGGCCTGTACTTCCAGACAAGTAGATACCAAATAGAGAGGACCCAAGACCGAACCCTGTGGGACTCCACTTGTTAGTCGGCAGTCTGACTTGGAGTCAGCTACTTTCACACTGTGGGTTCTATCTGTGAGCCAGTTTGCAACCCACCTAGTGATACAGAGGTTGAGGCCTAACTTAGGTTTTCTGTAATTTCTGAATGGGGAATGGTATCAAAGGCTTTGGCCAGACCAAGGTAGGCTGTATAAACCACCTTGCCTTCATCCACAGCTCTGGTGACTGACTCAAAGAAGTCGACCAAGTTGAGCAGGTATGACCTACCTTTTACAAAACCAAACTGTGTGGGATCCAGAGTTTGGAGATTCCCTATATCCTTGTTTATTAGGTCCATGATGATGCATTCCACAGCTTTGTATATCAGACTTGTCAGGCTAATGGGGCGATAGTTCACAGGGTCTGTAGTCCCTCCTCCTTTGTGGACAGGGATGTCTGTAGCAGTGCACTATTTGGTAGGGACAAAGCCTGAGGTGAGGCTGTGATTGAACAGGGCACACAGATGTGGTGCCAGTTCAGTCTGTTGTTCATGCAGAACACAGCCAGGGATATTGTCAGGTCCCATAGAAGCTGTATTCTTGGCCTTGGACAGTGCTGTTTAACCTGTGCAGCAGTAATATTGGGTGCCTGGCAATCTACTGGTATTGTGATCGGTCCTTTGGTGGGGAGAGGTAAAGATGGCACTGAATTTGTTGGCCAGTGTATTAGCAATATCTATTGGCTTGGTACAATAGCTCAGAGCAAATCTGAGTATTGCCGTGGAGATTCTTTACTTAACTATAGAAGGCCTTATGGTTGTCTTTACTATCTGCTGAAATTTTGTTTTCATAGCTAGCTTTAGAGGATTTGAGGAGGGATCTCAACTTTTTGTTAAGGCTGATAAGGGAGTTTTTCCAGTCTTGAGACTTCACCTTATTCCACATCAGTTTCCTCTTTTTGTTGTAGAGTTTATGTTTTCTTGGAGGAGAGCATCTTGGTTCTATTGGGTATGGCGAGATCCATGCATTTGTGTATGTATTCGTACAGTGCAATGGTGCATGATTCAGCGGTCGTGCAATTATTCTCCATTTGCATGGGTGCTGTGAAGTTAGCCACCTCTGTTTTTAGGAGCCCAAAGTTAGCTTTGGAGAAGTTTTTCATGGTGGTTACCTTTGCAGGGGTGAGGGGGTGGGAGGGATTTGGATTTCCAAGGTGATTAGTTTGTGGTTGGATCTAACCAGGGAGGAGTTGACAACTGATGTAGACCAATGGTCGCCCATGTTAGTAATGACCAGGTCAAGGATGTTGCTACCTCTAGTGGGGGGTAAGAATGAGCTGGTCCAGGGCATTGGAATTAATCAATTCCAGGAAATGCTGAGCAAGTGTATTGGTACATGGTATTTCCCAGTTAATGGAAGGGTAGTTGAAGTCGCCCAGTATGAGAGTGTTAGGTTGGACCCTAATATTCTCCAGGGTGCTCTAGAAGTGGCATATGAGTCTTGGGACATGGTTGGGGACCTACAGCAGGCCTCTGACTTGAATCACTGTCTTACCCAATGTTAGCTGCACCTGAAGTATCTCTGATGCGTTATGTTGGGCTACCAGTCTGGAGGTGTGAGCATCCTTTATGAATATGGAAACATCACCACCTTTGGAGCTTGGGTACCTGTTCTGGGGTCGAAAGGTGTGGAATGAGTTACAGCCTGGTAGTGCAGGGGTGCTTTCTGCTGCCTTGAACCAGGTCTCTGTTACAGCACAAATGTCAGTGTTCTCCATTTTAAGGAATGCTTTGAGCGAGTAAATTTTGAGATTTAGACTTCTAGCATTGAGCAACATGACTCTCAGATTGCATTTGTTTGTAGTTGTTAGGGTGGTAATTTGGTCTTTGGAACACCGCCTAAAAAAGGCACTATAGGGGTGGGAAGAGCCTTGGCCAGTATCCGGCTGTGTTAATGGAATACTGGATCAGGCAAGTATCTTGGCCATGTTTCTGGAATACTGCATCCTGTTAGAAGCCTGGAGGGGATACTAAAACATGTAAGATTACATGTTTCACTGTTCTTCATGGGCACCCGAGGCCAGCACTGCACAGTAGATTACACTCTTTAAATGGTCTGTGTTTTACAATTAGTACTTAGTTGACCAGAAACAGGGAGAAAGACATAAGATAAAAATAGAAAAAAATCCTCTTCTCCAACCTTCTGTTGAAATGCAGGCACTCATGACCTACTTCAGGATGTACACCATTTAAAATTCTGAGCATATCTGGTGATGTGTGACCTGCATTAAGGCTGGGATAGACAGAAGGAGGGGAGGAAAAAGAAAAGTCTTATTGCAGGTTAGTTGTTTTGATGTAAGAAAAAAGTAATTTATACATAAAATATTAAATGGTGTTTTTAAAAGTTACAATGCAAAAATGTACAATAAGGGCAAAGCTTAGTGTGCTTTTCCCATGATCATTGTGCTCCTTTAAATTTTTGTGAGGATACTTGCTCTTTTACAAAATACTTTAAGAATATCCAAGCAGATCAAGGAGAGGGGTATTGTATGCATCCGTAATGTACAATAGAGGAGCTTCCGCTCTTACATGTAACTGTATAGTTGCCAAATCTGCTTTGACTACAGCCTTAGCTAAGGTATGTTGACAAGCCTCATCCAGTCCTTACTGGGAGGGATGGGGGTAGACTCCCAGTGACACTGGGTGACAGCAGCACTTTTGCAAACTGAACAGGACTATCACTTCAACATTCAGTTTGTGTGTTACTGCTGTTGGAAGATGTCAGGAGCAGGGCATCTAGACACATCTTCTTTTGAATAAGTTCATCTGATAATGTAACAGAACATTTAACTGTGGCTAGAGTCTGTAGGTAGAATATAGAAAGTGTCTTTTAAACAAATGCAAGCTCCTTCATTTGAATATGTTCCATTTCCTGTTATTTCAGCTTGAGCCATACCATTGCTACACCTGCTGAACACCTTAAAATAAACTTCAGTTTTGTCTCAGAAGTGGCCCAAAACACACAATTGTGATTTATATCCCTTTTAGGTGGTCAGCTAGTAGTAACAATGAAGTGTAAAATTCCATCTGTTCCTTTTGGCAGGTCAGGACAGTTCAGATTTTATCTGCCATGTTTTGAAAATACATATACACATAACACACACACACACACACACACACACACACACACACACACACACACACACACACACACACACACACACACACACACAGCAAATTGCAAGAGCAGTTTGATACTAACAGAAACACTTTCATGTAAATAATTAGATAAATAGTTTAAGTGAGCATAATAGTACATTACATTGAAGTAAACGCTCTCTGAACTCATCAGTATACAACCTGTTCTGTCTGTAAAATCTCACATTATAACAGAAAATGTTTCACCTGTTCTGTCCATTTGAAAAAGGTGGTAAACAAATCTTCTTATATTATATAACTTTATTATTAGCATGTTAGATTCGTGAGCATCTAAGTGAATGCATTGTGCTTCAATATTTTTTCTTTAGTATTAAAGATGTTTAATAGGCATTTGGCTACATATCAGATGCAGCTCAGAGGTTGAAGCATACATCAAAAATGCAGTCTTTCTGAATGGTAAATGTTGTCAATACTTTTGAATTTTTAATTTATCCATCTTTAATTATATCAAACAAGCCAGCCTGTGCTGATCAGTGCAAATTAAGCTTCCTACGTGACAGGATTACCCAAAAGGCAACAGACCACCCTGAACTTAAAAAAAATGACAGAAAAATCAACAGAATCATGAAACTATCCAATTTGTGGAGATGTTGACTTCAAACTTGTGTTTCAAGAAAGAATGAAGGCTATGTGTAATTAACAAACTACTTCCTGTAGACCAGAGTTTGATTATTTCAGGCTCCAGTTCCCCAATGTTTGACTTACCTAGACAGTACTCCGAGGAAATTGGGCTAGGCTCCACAATGGTCTCCTGGATCAGATCTTTATTAACTACACATATACCTATGTCTTTTAAACCACTGAGTTAACCTTCATATAAGCTTACACCAGAACAAAACAACATAGTGAAGTATAGCACAAAAGCATGCTATCATTCAACATACAAAATCTGTAAGATGACTTTTGTCATGCATATGTGCTAAAGGCACATGTTTGCATTTGTGTCTAGCCAGGAGCTCCATTACAAGTCCTGAAGTAGTAAGTAAAGCATGTTTCCACAATTGCTCTGATCCTGGGTAGTAATAACTGTCAGCAGTATAATGTAGTGTGAATACAAAATTAATTGGCAAGGCCAGCTTGAGTGTAAAACAACCATTTCTGATTGTTGAAAGTAGTACAGTTTGCCTGGCATTATGAAAATCAGAGTATAGTAGGTGAGATGGAAACCTTATGCTAAACTCAATGGCATGCATAAAAATTTTGGCAAAAAGATTTTTGTCAAAACATGTAAGTCTAAGACCTGTTTTACCAGCTCATGGTTCTGGCAGGCTAGCACCTGTTTCAGTAAGCCATAGGTGTAATGTAGAAGACTAGTTCTGGATGGGATGCCAGTCTATAACAAGATGCATGCTCACATACCTATGGGCAATTTTGCTCCATAGGGAATTTACCTTACAGAATTCTATTGTACTTTTGGGCATACTCATGCATTTGGTGCTATAGTGTTAAAGTAGGCAACCTACATTCACGGAATTAAACTGTATTACATAGACAATGACATCTTGGATGTCAAAATGTTCCAATGGTGGCACCCCATGCAAAGCATGTTGAGCAGTTTGGGAGCACTAATTAAAACTGGGGCCTGCCTTGGCAATTGTGGGGCCCAGTTTGGACCATTTTGGAGGAAGCCTCTCAGATGATCCTCTTCACATCTAACACATCACCCTTACCTCTAGTTGATGGCTTCCTGGACTTGACTATTTCAGAATAGATGTCAGAAAAATGTATCAGGAAAAAATATAATATCTCTATCTGTATATATATATAAATATATACTACAACTTTGAATTAAAAATAAAACATGTTTATTTATTAGTTTGTATTTTGTTGTAAGACAATTTGCAACAGCACTAAAGTTCTGCATACAGATACAGCATCTGCTGTAGTTCCTTTCTCAGTGTCCGCTTAACTCACTCAGGCGCACTGTAAGGAATATGTTTGATGGGTCAGAAGGCTCTGTGTCTGCATTGTGCTTCATTAGGTGGGCATACCCTGGCTTACCAGTAAACATGTCCCTAGACTATTGCCTGGATCACCTGAACCTGTGTAGGAGATAGCTGCACACTTCCCACCCCTTGTTTCCCTCATCCACACGTTTTTTTCTCTCTTTTCCCCTCCGTTTTTTTCCCCTTCTTCCCCTCATCTGACTTGAGCCTTACTTTAATTTACATCCAATGACCAGCAGCTGTGGATATTGTTAATACTTTCTTCTATGTATATAATTTTCCTCCACAAAAACATTACATTATATGATGTCACAATAGTGCACAGGTACGTACTCTTCTTACTATTTTATGGAATGAATTCTTGTACCACATCTTTTTATGACTGTGTTTATTTATTCTGCCTATTAATCTGACTTACATCTCCCTCTGCATGATTTCTCTTATATTACCACTGTTGCAATAATATGGATTAAAGTTCATTGTTTCTTTGGTTGTGTTTCTGCTGTGCTGATCTAGACAATGGTCTAGGTGGGTCAGTGATCTACCTTAGTTAACTAACTTTAAATAAATAAATTAAATTAAATTAAAAACAATGCATACCTCCATAAGTATTCAACAGTCTCCAGCATCTTTCAGAGGTGCTGCAGATAACACCTGTCAGAACATGCTGCTAAGGAAAGGCTCATTTTGAAAAATAAAATTTGTTAAACTCTACCTAATCACAGTGTGCTAAAATTGCTGCCATGTCCAATGTCCTTAGATGCCGGAAAGTACTGGACAGATGAGTCAATAGGGCTGCACTTAATGGTTATGGGAAAATTGCACCTTCCCAAAAAAGCATGGACAATTAATGACCTCAGTTACACATTCTCAACTCATATTACCTTTTTCTTCCCTCATGGGCTTTTTAGTCATCTCATGCACTTGATCTGAATTTGGAGTTCCTTACCCAGTTATTTTGCAGACCTTGTTACAGTCAATAATAATAATAATCATTATAATTTCAGGCCTGGTCTTAGAAACCACATTGTTCACATATACCCTGCGTATAATTACGTCTGAAAGTTTATTTTATTTATTTAACTCTTTGTTAAACTGGGTAAGTGGACTAATACATGCAGATAATTTCTAGCCATATCCCAGGTCACAACAGCGACTATAAGAATTACATGCAGAGTAGAACAGCCACTGACCATCATGTTTTGGCAGGTGGGAAGAAATCAGAATGTCTTAAGGTAACCTACACAGATGTAGGAGAATATGCAAAATTCTACTGCTGTTTAGTTTTTCTATAATATATTCACCCACCAAACACCTTCTCAATCCATTCCACTGATTTTTCAGCTTTAAGTTTCTGCTTGCCCACCTATTTTGTATTTGACTGAGAAGTCATGATATCCCTGCAGTACATGTATGAGTCAATCTGTTTCTGCTTCTGTTTCTGTTTTTGGACTTTCAGCCAAGTGAATCATTTTTCTGTCCACCTCTGCCTCCTACCACTCAGCACGCACACTTCATGTTTCACTTCTCTAGGGTTATTATTTTGCTGCTGTCACTACAAGAAGTATTTATCTGAAATAATATTGAAAGGGTAACATTCTGTCACAAGTCTTAGCTTATTTTACTTATATATTGGCTATGTAGATTACACTCATATGAAATAAAGGCAAAATATTAAGTATAAACAGAATCGTAGCTGGTTCACTTAGCACTTTGGAACAGTACTATGAATGAGCACCCACCCCCTCAGCTCTTCAAGTGAAAATTAAAAAAAATACAATTTTTTTCTTAAACTGTAGCAAAAACTTTCTACTGTTTATACCTGCCTGCACTGAATGATTCAGCTCTCATGTTTTAGTTTAAATAAAAAAATATATTTTTAAACCATAGCAAACTGCTTGCTACAAATGAAGTTAACAGTTACTACAGTTCATTTATATCTTGCCTGCATGGAGTGATACAGCACTTAAGTTTTAGTTAAAAAAATATATATATATTTTTTTAAATTACAGTTGCTATAGTTTAAACCACACAGTGCTCAGGTTTGAACAGAAATGCGATACCAGCTTTAAAGTCAGTATTGCATTAAAGGGTGATCAGGATCAGCTGAATGTGGCCCGCAGCAGTTTCCCCTCTTGCCCGCCCCAGTTATGCTACGGCATATAAAAGACAGTTATACTGTTGAATAATTAGCATTTTAAAGAGGTGTGTTAGTTGATTTGTCATATAGATAATAGACTGTGTGATTAGTGCTGAGAAATTCAAAGAATTGGAGGTGAGGGAAGGAGCTAAATAGTGCAGAAAATGTTAATATTGTAGTTAAGAGACTGGGTATAAAACAATTTTTTATATATATGTGTGTGTGTGTGTGTGTGTGTGTGTGTGTGCGTGTGTGTGTGTGTGTGTGTGTGTATATATATATATATATATATATATATATATATATATATATATATATATATATTGGCCCTAGGTGTGAGTGTGTGCGTGTGTGTTTGCCTTCTGTGGAAGGCTGGGCGCCGGGCTGGCAACTCAACACTGTAAAAACTCCACTGCCAATCATGAGCGGACAGATGCTCCGCTGTGGAGATCCATAACTGGGAAAAGCCGAAAGAAGAAGAAGAAGATATATATCACTATCAAAATGTTTATATTAGTAGCATAGAGGTGGAGGGTAAGCAGTGTCACAATACTATGTATGGCTGTCAGACGAAAACTAGTACTGCTTCTATTTTTTATGCTTATTAGTATTTGTTTTCATAGTCTCTGTGAGCCACTACTCTGTGGTTATTAATTGTAATTGTATTCTTTAGCAGCCATTCATAATCCCCAAGTCAGCAAGAAAAGCACCCTCTACCACCCAATTTCCTTCTTGTAACCACACCCACTTCTATTCTATACTATCAAACTCCAATTCTAAACTTCTCACCCAGATAATTGGTCTCCTTCTCCCTCTAACACCCACTCCCCAAAACATCACCCCCCTCCATACCCTACTTAACTCTATACTCCCTCACATCTAATACCTGGCTTTTTAGCAAGCGTATCCTTGTAAAATAATATTTTATATACATATAAAATACAATTCACAACATTGCCACCACTAAACAACTTCCTTATTTCAAGCATGCTCTCAAAGGCTGGCCATCCCAATCTCCATTTTACTACTACTGCTTCTTAGAAACTCTCCTACTCTTCACTACCTCACTAACCCAGTTCTTCCTACCATTCACAATTCTATCATGTAACTAACCATCTTAATTCCCCCCTCTCACATTCACACTCATCTATTTCTCCACATCTATATCCTATAAAAAACCACCTATCTTTTTCTCAGCTTACAAATTGTTTCACTCTCAGAAATACTCTATCCCCGCAGCAACTTGGCTTAAAACCCCTTCACCATCTGCAACAAGAACCCTAATCCTTTTATTACACTGCTCAATTACCTCTCTAACCCAATCCTTCATCTGATTTACCAGTCTTTTATCAGGTGCATTATCCATCCCAACCCACAGGCCCCTCCACCTCCAACATGACTATACTGTGCTTGTGCCCTTTAACAAACTCCCAAAAGTATAGTCAACAAAAGTCACCAGCCCTCCATTGCCTGGATCATGCATAATAAGCCTGACACATCCTATCCTATCTCAGAAACATGGTTAAAAACCTATATATAAAGACTCTGGAAATAATTCCACACCCTAACTATTTACCATCATTCCAGAAAAAGACAGGTCCACAAAAAGGCGGAGGTGTAGCTCTCCTATATTCATCCTCAACAACTGTACGTTGCCGCTCCCTACAAGCAAACCTATTCCACACTTTAATAACGGCTGAATTACTCCTCACTCCTTCAAATAAACAAGCACAAACTTACATATGTCTAGCATCCCTCTACATCATCCCCAGGGATAATATTTTCGACACTTGAAGATATCCTCTCCTAGGCTCTCCAATAACATCAGCAATGAAACCATAATCTTAGGAGATGTAAATATTAACTGGGCCTTAATTCAGTCTCCAACTAACTCCCTTAACATCAACCTCTATAATTTTTCCCAGCTAATCAACTCTATAAGCGCGATCCTTCAAAAACCTCTCTTGTGGCAGTATTCTAGATTGGATTCTAGTCTCCACATCCCACAATTTTTTCTGACAGTGGCCTCTTCCCGATCCTCTAAGTGATCCTTATGCCTTGCATCTTCACTCACTGCGACTCCTGCCTGTATCTCCACATGGCACCCATAATTATATTACTGCCCGCAGCCACAAAACTTTAGCAACTAACAACCTTCACAAACTCTCTAAAAGCAATTAACTGGAATTGTCTAGGGACATTATCCTTAGATAATGCAGTTAACCACTTCAGCTCAACATTCCTAAAACTACCTAGACTCCCAAGCCCTTTGAGGACAAAGAGAATAAAAACTAATTCCGCCCCTGAGCTTTACCAAAAACACACTTGCTAGCAACCATCGCTTCACATGAGATAAAACCTGGGCACTCTATCAAGAAGAAACAAGACCCACATGAGCACCACATTGAATACAAAACACTTGAAATAAAGAGTAAAAAGCACATTATCTCTGATGAGACAAAATTACTTCTTTACCTCCAAAACAATAATAAAACAAACCCTCGAGAAATTACTGGAAGGTGTCTACATACCCTCCCTTAACCCCAACCAGGCCACACACCCCTACCCAGACCCAAAATGCTTTAGGATTTAGAACTTAGCTACTCGAATTTAACTCACTTTTTCATTGGCCCCGATCTATTGGCAAACTAACCTCCACTCATTCCTAGATTTCCACGCCTCATTATCATAATACACCCCACCTCCCCTGCCAACAATCACTCCCGGCATTTGCTGCTCCTTAAGTCCATTCCCCATCTACTAACTCTCTACCATCCTCCACCTCTTCTCTAACTCTAACTTCCACATCATACTTACCTCAAAAAACCTCATCACCTATAAAATCCCTTCTTACCCAACATTCTCTAAAATTTCCAGATGATCCTCTTCACATCTAACACATCACCCTTACCTCTAGTTGATGGCTTCCTGGACTTGACTATTTCAGAATAGATGTCAGAAAAATGTATCAGGAAAAAATATAATATCTCTATCTGTATATATATATAAATATATACTACAACTTTGAATTAAAATAAAACATGTTTATTTATTAGTTTGTATTTTATTGTATTAAAGAGACCAAAGGGAATTTGCAACAGCACTAAAGTTCTGCATACAGATACAGCATCTGCTGTAGTTCCTTTCTCAGTGTCCGCTAACTCACTCCAGAGCACTGTAAGGAATATGTTTGATGGGTCAGAAGGCTCTGTGTCTGCATTGTGCTTCATTAGGTGGGCATACCCTGGCTTACCAGTAAACATGGCTGATCCCTAGACTATTGCCTGGATCACCTGAACCTGTGTAGGAGATAGCTGCACACTTCCCACCCCTTGTTTCCCTCATCCACACGTTTTTTTCTCTCTTTTCCCCTCCGTTTTTTTCCCCTTCTTCCCCTCATCTGACTTGAGCCTTACTTTAATTTACATCCAATGACCAGCAGCTGTGGATATTGTTAATACTTTCTTCTATGTATATAATTTTTCCTCCACAAAACATTACATTATATGATGTCACAATAGTGCACAGGTACGTACTCTTCTTACTATTTTATGGAATGAATTCTTGTACCACATCTTTTTATGACTGTGTTTATTTATTCTGCCTATTAATCTGACTTACATCTCCCTCTGCATGATTTCTCTTATATTACCACTGTTGCAATAATATGGATTAAAGTTCATTGTTTCTTTGGTTGTGTTTCTGCTGTGCTGATCTAGACAATGGTCTAGGTGGGTCAGTGATCTACCTTAGTTAACTAACTTTAAATAAATAAATTAAATTAAATTAAAAACAATGCATACCTCCATAAGTATTCAACAGTCTCCAGCATCTTTCAGAGGTGCTGCAGATAACACCTGTCAGAACATGCTGCTAAGGAAAGGCTCATTTTGAAAAATAAAATTTGTTAAAATCTACCTAATCACAGTGTGCTAAAATTGCTGCCATGTCCAATGTCCTTAGATGCCGGAAAGTACTGGACAGATGAGTCAATAGGGCTGCACTTAATGGTTATGGGAAAATTGCACCTTCCCAAAAAAGCATGGACAATTAATGACCTCAGTTACACATTCTCAACTCATATTACCTTTTTCTTCCCTCATGGGCTTTTTAGTCATCTCATGCACTTGATCTGAATTTGGAGTTCCTTACCCAGTTATTTTGCAGACCTTGTTACAGTCAATAATAATAATAATCATTATAATTTCAGGCCTGGTCTTAGAAACCACATTGTTCACATATACCCTGCGTATAATTACGTCTGAAAGTTTATTTTTATTTATTTAACTCTTTGTTAAACTGGGTAAGTGGACTAATACATGCAGATAATTTCTAGCCATATCCCAGGTCACAACAGCGACTATAAGAATTACATGCAGAGTAGAACAGCCACTGACCATCATGTTTTGGCAGGTGGGAAGAAATCAGAATGTCTTAAGGTAACCTACACAGATGTAGGGAGAATATGCAAAATTCTACTGCTGTTTAGTTTTCTATAATATATTCACCCACCAAACACCTTCTCAATCCATTCCACTGATTTTTCAGCTTTAAGTTTCTGCTTGCCCACCTATTTTGTATTTGACTGAGAAGTCATGATATCCCTGCAGTACATGTATGAGTCAATCTGTTTCTGCTTCTGTTTCTGTTTTTGGACTTTCAGCCAAGTGAATCATTTTTCTGTCCACCTCTGCCTCCTACCACTCAGCACGCACACTTCATGTTTCACTTCTCTAGGGTTATTATTTTGCTGCTGTCACTACAAGAAGTATTTATCTGAAATAATATTGAAAGGGTAACATTCTGTCACAAGTCTTAGCTTATTTTACTTATATATTGGCTATGTAGATTACACTCATATGAAATAAAGGCAAAATATTAAGTATAAACAGAATCGTAGCTGGTTCACTTAGCACTTTGGAACAGTACTATGAATGAGCACCCACCCCCTCAGCTCTTCAAGTGAAAATTAAAAAAAATACAATTTTTTTCTTAAACTGTAGCAAAAACTTTCTACTGTTTATACCTGCCTGCACTGAATGATTCAGCTCTCATGTTTTAGTTTAAATAAAAAAATATATTTTTAAACCATAGCAAACTGCTTGCTACAAATGAAGTTAACAGTTACTACAGTTCATTTATATCTTGCCTGCATGGAGTGATACAGCACTTAAGTTTTAGTTAAAAAAATATATATATATTTTTTTAAATTACAGTTGCTATAGTTTAAACCACACAGTGCTCAGGTTTGAACAGAAATGCGATACCAGCTTTAAAGTCAGTATTGCATTAAAGGGTGATCAGGATCAGCTGAATGTGGCCCGCAGCAGTTTCCCCTCTTGCCCGCCCCAGTTATGCTACGGCATATAAAAGACAGTTATACTGTTGAATAATTAGCATTTTAAAGAGGTGTGTTAGTTGATTTGTCATATAGATAATAGACTGTGTGATTAGTGCTGAGAAATTCAAAGAATTGGAGGTGAGGGAAGGAGCTAAATAGTGCAGAAAATGTTAATATTGTAGTTAAGAGACTGGGTATAAAACAATTTTTTATATATATGTGTGTGTGTGTGTGTGTGCGTGTGTGTGTGTGCGTGTGTGTGTGTGTGTGTATAAATATATATATATATATATATATATATATATATATATATATATATATATATATATATATTGGCCCTAGGTGTGAGTGTGTGCGTGTGTGTTTGCCTTCTGTGGAAGGCTGGGCGCCGGGCTGGCAACTCAACACTGTAAAAACTCCACTGCCAATCATGAGCGGACAGATGCTCCGCTGTGGAGATCCCTAACTGGGAAAAGCCGAAAGAAGAAGAAGAAGATATATATCACTATCAAAATGTTTATATTAGTAGCATAGAGGTGGAGGGTAAGCAGTGTCACAATACTATGTATGGCTGTCAGACGAAAACTAGTACTGCTTCTATTTTTTATGCTTATTAGTATTTGTTTTCATAGTCTCTGTGAGCCACTACTCTGTGGTTATTAATTGTAATTGTATTCTTTAGCAGCCATTCATAATTCATTTTGGCCCAATGGACTATCCTGGTAAACCAACTGCAAATAAATAAATAAAATAAATAAATAAAACATAATAGCTTCCTCCATCAGTCTGCAGACTACGTCTGGCCTTATTATCTTCCAAGACAGTAATTGGAGCAATACATAAAACCAAATGATTAATCTGACCAGTTTCAGTTGAAAACCCAGTTAAGCACACAGTAATAGCAACTAGCCGTTATGGGACTGTGAGCAACTGGAACCGCTACTAAATTCCGAATACTCACTTTACCGATGCCCAAAATCCCGAGACCAAACACCTGAAACACTACAATACCGAAAAACTAAAACCGCGAAATTCAAACTACCAAAAACTAAGCACAACATATACCACACACAGACACACATACACACACCTTCCCCCAAAACACAAGCACACAAACCTAACCTACAGACCTGCACCCCCCCATGTGGGGTTCTCTGCTCCCCCACACCCCACCCTACACAAATATTCTAACTCCAAGTTAGCATTACCCAGACAAACACATGAATACACCACCACATGCCTACATCCCCCTCGAACACACACATCACACTCACAACACACACTTACACACTAAACCTCTAACCAACACAGTTAAACAGAAATACTTACCTGCCCTTCCACCATACCGCAACACCAGAAGCGCAAATTTCAAACTCCCGATATTCGGGATTTTGAAATTTGCACTTCTGGTCTTTCGGTAGTTTGGGGTTTCGGCTATATGGTCTTGAAAGTTTGAAATTCGGTATGTCAAGCTTTCGAGATTATGTAGTGTTCCCGAGCAACTAACAGTGTGAGCCAAGCAAGAGACTTGAATCTGCAGTTACTAATAATACTGAACTAGACGTAATATGGTGCTTGACAGGAAATGTCTGCTTCACTACCAAGACTTATAACTACAACAGGAGCAATACTGCTGTTAGGAAAATTCTATGCACTTGGCTAAAGTGTCTCCTTCAGGCAAACCTCTGGGTCACATAAGGCAAAATCACAGTGTCTTAGCCTTGTGTGGACCATCCTGAGGGAGCAGGGCCCTATTTGGCCAAATAGGTCCAATTGGCCTAAAGCCTGTGTGTAGCTCTAGAGTTTGTAATTCCAGCTAAGCTATGTTTTATAATGCTGGGTACATTACATATATAAGGTACACCAGGGACAGGAAAAAAAACAAAGCCTGACATGTACTGGTGGTGGCCTTGTTTCTGTGAAAAAACTGAACACCTAGTCAAAATCTACACTATCAAATGGCCAGACATGTACTGGCATCAGCAGCATCCCTATGTCCCACAGAATGTCCCTCAACAACACCATGGCAACATATTCATACTGACATTACAGGTCACTTCGATGACTCCTTTGCAGTGGTTGCCCACATCTCCAAAGAGTCTTGAAGTAAGTAATATGTAAGGGAGTCAGTGACATTTGATCAGCTGTAGCAGCTTTTTTTTTTCTGTTTCACAAGCTGACTTGTCAATGAATAGTATGTCTTTCATACATGAATACATACAATTGATAAATAGATAGATAGATAAATAGATAGATAGATAGATAGATAGATAGATAGATAGATAGATAAATGTATGTATGGGCTCCATACTGAAATGTCAGCACTCAAAATGCCGAGTGCTAATACACTGAAAAAACAGCCCAAAAATGCAGGAAAGTTCTTCTCTTTTAAACTTGTTTTTTGCAGGTGGGCGAGCCCCCCTGCAGCCCCTGCACCCTCAGGGAAAAGGGAATATCCTGACAAATGGTCACCTCAGACTTAATAAATGTAAGTACAGTTTTTTGGCCATTCAGTCTCTGTGTTTTGAGATTTGCTGTAGCAGGCCCCAACATTTCAAATGGTTACCATATGTATGTCATTTTGAGAAACACACCCTTGTTTGTATGTATGAAAATTTAGCAAAAGTGTAACAAAATGTGTCATTTATTAACATTTGTTAACCATGAAAGGGGACTGCTTGCAAAATCCTTTTCAGCCATGACCCAGGCCTATAGACAAACAAAACATTATGCAGCAAACAACTAGTACTGACAGAATAAATTGCAAAAAAGTAGTTCAGATATTCATAGTTGTAATACAAGCATGAGAGAATCAGCAAAAGATATCTTAAAAAATTATAATAAGCTCATTGTATAGTGACATTGGTGGTAAGGGAATGAGAATGCTACAAGGAAGTACAGGGACAAATGTGTAGAAGTAAAAGGGAGTAGAAAAAACAAGGTCAATGGGCGAGACAAAACATAAGGTGGCGTTATCGTTGAAGCATTTACATCGGGAGAAGAAAAAAAACACCATTAGAAGAGCATTTCTGAAAAACTGAAGAATGGCAACAATTTAACTATCTGAAAGTATAATATTAAAACAACAGGGACAAGCTTAGAAAAGGACCTTTCTGTATAGCCAGATAGAAAGGGGTCTTTTGTAAGGGGATAGCGCCTGGAGTAACTACTTCGAGTAGGTAAGGAGAGATACTGATGGTAATTCTATGGACGAGGGTATGAAAAAAAATCTGTGCTTGGCAATTTGTAGAATGTGGAGGCCAAGATGAAGGTTGCATACTCAGTAACTTGTAGGAATTTGTCAGCAGAAAGGTGTAGGTAGAACTGGGTGCCTCAGTTAGAGGGCCTGACAAACCTGCAAATTTTGATCTAGGATTTTCCATGATAGTAGTGTGATTGTTACAGTCGTAGGTGAGAAAGAAGGAATCTATAGTCTGGTATGGATATAAACAATGATGTGGTAATAGAAGATGCAGTGAAGGAAGAAAGTAACTAACACACCTATATTAATCTTTACAGATTTTGTAGAGTGGTTTCAGTATGAGAGTGAAATGTAATAGATGGGATTACGATGTACAGCAAGGCACTAGTAAAAGTTTTTAGTAGTAATTGCTTACAGCTACTATATTATTTTATAATTTAGGTTAAATAAAAACAGTTGCCCCCTAAAGCCATGTGCATTTGTGTATGCTCTTCTTGGTTATGAGCAGTACAGTACAGCACCTCAAAAACAGCAAGAAACATGTGCTGATGCAGCGTCTCTAACGGTAATATTTTACTTAATTACCGGCTTAATGTTACATTGTTCTGATGCATAACTTTATTTTTTGTTTGCAAGCACCATTATTCACAAAATGGTATTTTGCTGTAAGTGCATAAGGAATTATTTATGATCAGGATGCATGGAAGATGAGAAAGAACGTCAAAGTCTGGATGAACTCCAACAAATGTATTATTTTACTTCACCACCAATACTGAATTAAAGTTCACCATACAAAAGAAAAAAGCCAGTGATTACCTTTCCAGAAGTTTAATAAAAAACTGATATCCAATAAAATCACATTCTCTGCACCAAAGCACGTATTTTGCAGTTACTAGTACATACGATAAAATATCCTTCCAAAGTTTTCAAAGCAAACACGGCATTATATGATAAAATTTCATTATACGAACTCCAAGCAACACACTGAAATAATTTCTCTAGCGCCTCGGTTCTTCGGCCTTTACAGAGTATACCCATTCTCTCTGCTCTCACCCTTAAATACTATAATTTAAAAACAATTAACCAATTAAATATATTGCACTCATTATTCTATTAAAGGAAACATTTCCAATGACATTCCCTATTCAACCCTTTTGGAATTAAAGTAATAAATTTTAAAGTTAAAATAAGACTCCATCTTCCATAATATCTGTTTTATATCTAAACCATTAATTTGTTGCACTTGCCTGAAGACCGTGGCTTCTAAACCTTGTATATTCCCATTATGGCGTTCTTTAAAATGTAATGCCATAGGGTTTTCTTTCCTGCCATTTCTTATATCTCTTATATGTTCTTTTAATCTTTCCTTAAAATTTCTCTTACTTTCACCTATATACACTTTACCACAAGGGCATCTCAACCCATATACTATCCCTGTACTTTCACAGGAAAATGTGCCATTACAAAAAAACTTTTTTTCATTTATTTTATCAAAACTCTGTATAACATACTGACAACAACTGCACTTCCCACAAGGGAAAGTGCCCTGTATTTGTACTTCTAAACTTATGTTATCTAGAGGTAACTGAAAGCTCCCATGCACTACAAAATCTTTCATGCTTCTGCCTTTTGAATAAGAAAACATGGGGAACTCATCTGCTTATATTTTAAGATATTTACTCTTTTCCAAAATACCCCAATGATATCTAACTAAATTAGCTAAAATTTCTGAAAAAAAACGGTAAATTTAGTCACAAAAAATAATTTCTGCATTTATTGGTTCTGTCCACCCCTATATGTTTTATTAGAGACTTTTTTACTCCTGTTTTGCTCCTTCACCTTCACCTTACTTTCTTCCACCATTCTTTCATCATACCCCCTATCCACAAACATTTTAGCTGCCTTATTTATTTCCCCATCACATTCTTTCTTTTCACTCCGCAATCTTTTTATTCTAAGAAATTCTCCATATGGAATAGATATAATTGCATTGGGGGTTTGACAAGTTTCCCCATGTAGTATATAACTACTTTCTTCAAACTTCCTGTGAATTCCTGTTGGAATTTTATCATTAATAATTCCTGTTAATGTTATATCCAAAAAGTTTACCTTCGTACCTCTTTGGATCCCATCAAATCTTATAACGATTTTTCCTGTACATCCTGCACAAAGGTCTCTACTTCATCCCACCCCCTTCACATATAAATATTAAGTTATCAATAAATCTATGAAATTTATTATTTTATTTGCAGAATAGCAGATAAGCCAGGTGTAGCACCTTTGTCTCCATCTGATACTTTTGTAAAGAGGATTCTGACTACATTTAGCAGGGACATTACACTGAAAGATGGACTACTGAAATCAGACTTTAAGAAGGATTCTATTATGTTTCCTGAGTGTGTTGCTACTGATACAGGCTTTAGGAATTATCACTTAGGAAGCCTTCAATCTACTGTAGCCAATGGTGGGTACACACGTGGCATATGGAGTGGTAACCAATACATTTATGATGAAAATGTTGGTTTGGGAAAATGCTAACATGTTCAAAATGTTAGCAATATTCAAGACTGTAGTGATGGTCTGTAATGTTTGCATTCATATACCTATAGAGATTAGTGGTAATTATAAGCTTGACAGTCAGTGTGGTCCTAATATGGCCCTGATATCTGACATTACAACAAGCGTATGAGATCAATATTATTAATTTAATGTGTCAGTTAAAACATAATGTGATAATTCTAAGCTTGATAGTCAGAGAGACCCTAATGTGGCCCTGGTATTTGACATTACAATAAGGATATGAGATCAGTGCTATTAAGGCAAAGTAAACTTTATTGTCATTTAGAACTACAAATGTGTAGTCTAAATGAAACTTTGTACAGTTCTTGAGATTATAAAGGAAAGTGAAATAACACATACATGTAGAGGAACAAACATAACTAACAAATATAACACTACTCCCTGTACACACAAGAAAGAGCAGAATCATTTACCAACACTCATATATGAAAAGAATACCCTCCCCTGAGTTAAATTAGCTACCCTATTTAAAGTAATACAAAACACACTACAGATTTTTTTGTCTAATATTGTAATTTAGTGGGTTAAATAATACTGACTATGGATATAATAAATAAATATTTCACTTACTTGGAATATATGTACGTATATATTGCACAAATAAATAAAAACTGACTTATGTATCCAGATCCCGGGAACTCAATGTAGGGTAGAAATTGTTATTGAATCTTGTAGTCCTGCAGCAGATGCTGTGAAATCTCCTGCCTGATGACAGATGCTTAAACAGTCCATGTGCAGGATGCGTGTTGTTCTGTATTATTTTGGTGGCCTTTCGGATACTTCTTGTAGAATAAAGATGTTGCATCGATGGAAGCCTGGAACCTGTTACCTTCTGTGCAACCCTCACTACTCTTTGTAGCACCTTCCTTTCTGTAACTGTGCAGCTTCCAAACCACACTGTGAAGTTTAGGTGAGGATGCTCTCTATTCCACCTCTATAGAAGATGGAGAGATTGTGAGGAGGAAGCTTAGATTTTTTCAGCCTTCTTAAAAATTGGAAGAACTGGTGCAATTTCTTGACCAGCTTGCTGGTATTTCCCGACCACAACAGATCCTCTGATATGTGTACACCCAGGAATTTCATACCCTTAACCCTCTCCACACTCTCACCATTGATCCTGAGCACTGGGTGGTTTGTTCTCTCTTTCCTGAAGTCGATGATAATCTCTTTGGTCTTGTTTACTTTCAGGTCAAGGTTGTTCCCCTCAGACTGATTAGAGATGCTAGCTCCTATTTGTACACCCTTTCATCCTCCTTTGTGACTAGCCCCAAGACTGTGGTGTCATCAGCAACTTGAAGATATGGTTGGACTTGTGCTTAGCATAGCAGTCATGGGTCAGGATGGTGAATAACAGTGGGCTGAGCACACATCACTGTAGAACCCCGGTGTTAATCATGATGCACTTTGATGCGTTCTTACCCAAAAACACCCTTTGCAGTCTCTCAATCAGGAAGTTTAGGATCCAGTTACAGAAATGTTTACTGATTCCTAAATGTGCCAAGTTTTCTATCAGCTGTATTGGTACCACCGTATTAAATGCACAGCTGAAGTCTGTGAACTGCATCCTCACATAGCTGTCTTTGCCCTCTAAATGCTCAAGGGAGATGTGTAGTGCTACTGATATGGCATCAGCCGTGCATCTGTTGGCTCTGTAAGCAAATTGCAGAGGGTCAAATTCAGGAAGTAGGCATGATGATAGATGATAGATGCTTTTTGATCAGCTGCTCAAAACATTTCATAACAGTGGATGTCAGAGAGACTGGTCTGTCGTTGTTATGGCTGGAGAGAGTAGTTTTCTTAGGTAGTGTGATGATGTTAGTTTCCTTGTAGCATAAGGGTACTTTCACCATGGCAAGTGAGGTGTTAAATATTTCCTTGAGCACTGTGCACAGCTGATCAGCACAGCCTTTTAACAGCTTGCCCAATATGTTGTCTGGGCCAGCAGCCTTCCTGGGGTTCACTCTCATTGGCTCTCTTCATACCTTCTCTGCGCTGAGGTGGAGTACTGCATTCTTCTCATCAGTGGTTAGCTTTAGTACCAATATGTTGTTTCTTTCCTTTAATCTACCAAAGAAGATGTTCAAATTGTCCAGGAATTCGATGTGTCCCCACACTGTGCTGACCTGATTTTGTAGTCAGTGATCTCCTGTATGCCTTACCATAGCCTCCTTGCATCCTTCATGTCTTCAAAGTGGCTCTGCACCTATCTGCCATACTCCCTCGTAGCCACCTTTATACCTCTCCTCAGGTTACCTCTTGCTATGCTTAAGGCTGCTTTGTCCTTATCCTTGTAAGCTGAAGTTTTTCCATCTCTCTTAACTTTCTGGTTTAAAAGCCTGTGTTTGTGCTTGTTTCCCACCTTTCCTGTAACTAGTCTAGTCCAAATACAGATTTGCTGTATCCAGGACTGTTTGTAAGGTTCTGAGCCCCCAAAGCCTTTCTGCATTGGAAGGAAGCCTTGTAGCTTGTCAGTGAGAGTGGTAAGCACTAGGCAGCCTATCTACCACAAGATGAGTGGTTTATGTTCTTATTTGAACTATTTTTTGAATTTTTATATTGTTGCACTTTGATCGTTTTTGTGTTTTTTCATCTGTTTAATTGTAAAGGGCTACACACTCAAGTGTGATAGCCTTTTCCTGCTTTAAAATGTTTGTTTTTACTTGTATCTGCTCTAACATTTGAAAAAAATCCTACTTCTGTACTTGCTTCCCACCTTTCTAGAGCTAGTAGAGTCCGGTTTTCAGATTTTGCTGAATTCTGGGCTGTTTGTAAGTTTCTGTGTTGCCCAGACCTTTCCGAGATAGAAGGAAGCTTCTCTGTTCATCAGTGAGAGTGGTGAGCTTTGAAACAGCCTATCTGATACCTGGAGGAGTTGTTTCAGTTCAGAATATGTAGTTTTATTGGCTGTTTTGTACTATTTCTATTCCTTTCTTATTTCTGTTTAAAAATCCATGTTTGCGCAGTTTTGCGCACTGTGCTGCGGCATTTAACTGCAGTTAAACTATTCCTGGTGCCAAAAAGTCTGCACTTCAGACTTTCCCTTAGAACTAGCCAGTCTTCTAGTTTTAGTGCTCAAAACTGTCCCTGTTCCCTTAAAACTAGCCGGTCTTCTAGTTTTAGCACTCAAAGCTGTTTCTGTACCTTTAAACTAGCCAGACTTCTAGTTTTAGCACTCATAACTGTTCCTGGTGCTCCGCACTTGCCCAGCTCTTGCTGCAAGCACTAAATAATCTACAAATTACTGCAGCACTCAACTTTCCTCACTAATCAAGAGGAACTCAGCTCTCAGTACTTAAATTAATAAGCACTAACCAGGCATGTCCAAGGTCAGCTACTGGTGTTTTCTCCTATCCACCTGATGAATCTGGGCATCTTGAGCAGTGTAGCAATTGCCTCATGTACACTGACAGCCCTCTCCTCCTACCATCCAACACTACAACCTGTGAGAGATGCACTTATATAGCCAAACTGGAAGCTAAGCTCTCTCAATCCAAGACTGGACTAGACAGTCAAGAGGAGAAGGTTAACACCGCACCACACTCAACACATAGTCCATCAAAACCTGCACCTCTGAAACCCACATATAGTAATACAAAACATACACCTACATTCACAGAGGTTCTCATTAAAGATCTGCCCAGACAACACAGATCTCCAAAGCTGAAACTCAAGCAACCACCAACCCCCCAACACTACCCGAATGACATATAGCCCACAAAATCAGTGTGCCAGTCAACCTCAGCCCATAAGGCAAAACAACATACCTAGCACACTAGTCATTGGCGACTCTATAGTCAGCCACACTGACATCTCCCTCACCAGGCTGAACAATGAGAAAGTCACTGTCAGCTGCCTGTCAGGCGCCAGGATCCGCCATATAATGCATGCACTCAAGTCACTCCACAACAAGTACAAGTATGACTCTGTCATTGTCCATGCTGGAGTGAATGACCTGAGATGTACCTCCCTGGACTACATGAAAAGAGACATGGAGGAGCTCTTTGACCATGTCGCCCAGGCAGGTATGACACTAGCTCTGAGTAGCATCCTGCCATTATGCAGAATGATGCCACAGTACAAGGACAAAATGATTGACTTCAACAATTGGCTAAGATTCTGGTGTCATTCCAAGGGGATCCAATATCTGTCTGCCTGGGATGACATGATCGACAGGCCATGATTATTTGCCAGAGATGGCCTGCACCTGTTACCGCTGGAATTCCAGATACTGGCTAAGGCTCTTGCTGCCCCTGTAGTGCTTTTTTTAGGCAAGGCTCAAACGTCAAACGCACCACCATAGCAGACATAAACAAGCGAAATCTAAGGGTAATGCTACTCAGTGCTAGAAGTCTAAACCTCAAAATGCACACACTCGAGGCTCTGCTTAAGATGGAGAACATGCAGTGACAGAGACCTGGTTTAAGGCTCAAGAGAGCACCCCTGCATTACCAGGCTACAATTCTTATCACACCTTTCAGCCTCCCAACCTGGACCAATATACTAAAGGAGGAGGCGTGTCCATATTCATAATGGATATCCACACCTTCAGGCTAGTTGCTCAACATAATGCCTCCAAAATTATCCAAGTACAATTAACACTGGGCAAGACTGCAATTCAGTTTGTAGCATGTTACAGATCCCCCACCATGCCCCAGGATGCCCACTCCGTGTTTCTCGATATACTGGATAATATTAGGATACAGCCCAACACCCTAATTTTGGGAGATTTCAACTACCTCTCCATCAACTGAGAAAACTACTCATGTACTAACTCATTTGTTCAACATTGTCTGGAATTCATTAATTCCAGTGCCCTGGACCAGCTTGTCTATACCCCTACCAGTGGTAGCAACATCCTGGACCTGGTCATTACCAATATGGGTAATAGATGATCCATGCCAGAGGTCACCTCCTCGCTGATCAGGTCCAACCACAAGCTAATCAACTTGACATTCATATCCCACCCACCCCATCCCCATTAAGGAAACCACTGTAAAAAAACTTCTCCAAAGCCAACTTCATGCTTCTTAAGTCAGAAGTGGCAAACTTCATTACACCCACACAGATGGAAAATAGTGGCATGACTGCTGAATCATATACAAATGCACTGTATAAGCACATACATGAGTGCATGGACCGTTCCATCCCCAACAGAACCAAGACACTATCCTCCAGAAAAAGGAAGCCAATCTGGTGGTCCTCTGCCATAAACAAGCTCTACAACAGAAGGAAGAAACTGTTGCAGAAAAGACTAAACTCCCATGACTGGTTAGCCTCAGCAAGAAGCTGAGGTCCCTCATAAAATCCTCCAAAGCTAGTTATGAAAATAAAATCTCCTTGGATTCTAAAGACATCCACAAAGCTTTCTACAGCTATGTCAAGAATCTCAATGGCACCACTCAGATCTGCTCTGAACTACAGCACAATGAGACTACATTTACTGAACCAACTGATATTGCCAACATCCTGGCAGACAGGTTCAGTGCTAACTTTACCCCCCTCTCACCCTCTCAAAGGGACCATCCCCATACCGGATGATTGCAAACCCCCTGAAATCACGGCTGCACAGGTGAAAACCACACTCTCCAAAGCCAAGAACACAGCATGTATGGGACTGGACAAAATCCCAGGCTGCGTTCTGCATGAACTACAGAATGAACTGGCACCCCACCTAAGTACCATGTTCAACCATAGCGTCACTTCAGGCTTTGTGCCTAAGGAGTGGCACACAGCAACAATCATCCCACTCCATAAAGGGGTGCCACCACAGACCCCGGGAACTACCGCCCCATTAGCCTGACGAGCCTGGTCTGCAAGGCCATAGAATGCATCATCCTAGAGCTTATAAACAAAGACATAGGTAACCTCCAAACTCTGGACCCCACTCAGTTTGGGATTGTAAAGGGTAGATCATGTCTCCCAAACCTTACTGACTTCTTTGAAGCAGTCATTAGAGCCGTAGACGAGGGTAAGGTAGTGCACGCTGCCTATCTTGATCTCGCCAAGGCTTTCGACACCATCCCCCACTCTGGTATTATAGATAAACTCACTGGAATAGGCATAAATCCCTATGTCACAAGATGGGTAGACAACTGGCTCACTGACAGAACCCACACAGTGAAAGTAGCTGACTCCAAATCTGGCTTCATACCAGTGACAAGCGGAGTACCACAGGGTTCCATCCTGGGTCCTCCCCTGTTCGATATCTACTTCTCTGAAGTCCAGGCAAATACAGCCAGTCTCTGGCTAATGAAATTTGCAGATGACTGCAAACTAGGAGCCATAACCGATTCACCTAAGGATGTGGATATTTCACAAAGAGGCCTCACTAAGACTGATGCTTGGTGTCAAAGTCATGGCCTAAAGCTCAATGCCAAGAAGTACATTGTTACCCCCTTTGGGAAAAATACCATACTCATGAACTACCATATAGGCAGTGGCCTACTAAACACCAAAAGTGTGATAAGAGACCTTGTGACACAGGTGGATAGTAGTCTCTCCTTTCATAATCACGTCACCACAGTAGTCAGGAAATCCTTCTCCATGGCACACCTCATCACAAAGGGGTTCTCCTCCAGAAAAAGAGAGGTCATCATTCCTCTCTACTCATCCCTTATTAGACCCATCATAGAGTACAATGCCCCATTTGGCATGTACCTCACAAGACATCTGCAACAGCTGGAAAGGCCACAGACATAGCTCACTAAGAGGATTACCAGCCTCTAACAGATGCCATACACTGACCGTCTCAAAAAACTCCAGCTCTACTCCATCGCATATCGCCTACTCTGAGGTGACCTCTGCCTAATGTACAAAGCCATGTCTAACCCAGACCTGATGGACATGCTACACTTAAAGAAATCCCAATCTCTCCAAGCCAGACACTCCAGGGACCTTAACCTTGTCATCACAATAAACCAGAGCATGCTGGAGGGATAGATTCCTGCCCCAGGGACTTCCCCTGCTCTGGAATAGGCTGCCCATTCATGTCAAGCAAAGCTCCTCATTAGCCCTCTTTAAAAGAAATCTTGACAATTGGATGGGTAATAGGAAATTCACCCTGGGAATCACTGGTGTGGCTCTGCTTGACAGGAGCACAGGAAAATAATTTTCTTGGGTGGCGAAAGCCAGGAAACTCATTTGGCTAGACTTGTTTAGGCCCTAGGGCCAATAGCCTAGTACTTACCTATGAACCTATGAACCTATTTCTCTCTTTCAGAAGCTCATATACCTTAGGGGTGAACCATGGCTTCTGGTTTGCTCTAATAGTAATACTCTTGGTGTTTGTTACCCCATCAATGCAGTTTGAAATGTATACCATCAGTATCTCAGTGTATTCATCCATGTTCAGATGCTGATTCACTGTGGCCTCCTTGAGCATATCCCAGTTGGTTCTTTCAAAGCAGTCTTGTAGAGCCTTCACAGCCCCCTTGGGCCATACCCTTATTTGTTTTTTTTTTGTGGGTTTCTTTCTAACCAGTGCAGGTTTGTAAGCTGGCGATATTATTTTAATGTGTTAAGTAAAACAGAATGTGATAATTAGAAGCTTGACTGTCAGTGTGTGGCCCTAATATGACCCTGATATTTGACATTACAAGGGTATGAGATCAGTACTAATATTTTAATGTGTCAGCTAAAATGGAATGTTTACAGCTTGTGATTAATACTCTCATCCCAGCAAAAGTATAATTGGGACATTACTGATTGTGTTTTAATTCCTGCCCAGAAATGGGAACACCCACAGAAGGAACTGGAATTTTTTAATTCATGAATGGGTATTCTGCGTTATTTATTACTATTACTATATACTGGGTATCCACTCTCTGCTAGTTCTGTTTTAGCTCCAGCACTTATGAAGAAAGCTTCTCTCTTCCCAACAGTGAAAGATTTGAAAGGCAGCTTCTTTCAGAATATTGTACATTCATTAATACTTATAAATTATCTAAGCAAAGGGTTACATTTGGTGACATTTATAACTGAGTTTAACAGCTAAAATAAAACTTTGTGGTGTCACAGAAATGGGATCAGAAGAAGCAGTATGCTAGCTGTTTTAAAGGATTATGTAAAACTGGTTTTAATAGCATAAGTTAACAACTACTGGTCTACACTTGGTTTCAGACATGGTTATAAGAATGCGAGTTCTTAAATGGTTGCATCTTGATCAGTTGCCTGAAGTATTTTTTTGTCTTCATGAGCCCTTCTGGTAAAGAAGGTAAAACTGTACAGTAAAGCAATCCACATCACGGGGTTGCATCTTATCCTTTGGCTCCCCCTGCTCTTGCAAAAAAACAGTACTATCAACTGATAGTATTAATCATCTCACAAATAAAATGATCTTTTAATTTAAACTGAAAAATTCTAACCTGCCCCTGTTTGGAACTGACCTTTAGCAGGTCTGTTGTGGTGATACATTCTGCCATACAAATGTGCTGCTGGCTTCTTTCTCAGATTAACAATGCTGTAAGTTGTCTCGTTTGGAGAAGACATAACTCACTTCATGAAACCTGTCTTCTAGTTGTTAGGCAGCCACATGTACACATGGGCCTGGTTCACTTTATTACAACCTGATACATCTGAGACCTCTTCAGTTACTGCTGGATGAACAGAGAGGCATCATGTCAGCACCCTATGCCTTGTGCAGGAAGCTGCTCCCCTTACACCCCTCTCTCCTCAGCTAATGTAACAAGAGGCCACTGTATCTCAAGGTACCTCAAACCTATCAATACAGTGCTAGCATACCTCTCAACGTCTCACACCAACAAATCTGGACAAAGCCATAGATAATGGGGAACAAAGGCTCAAATATAGGGATATTTGTTTTAAATACTGCTCTTACAAACGTAGAAAGTTGATAGAACAACAAGTTTTGCATTAAAATACATTTTCTAAGGGGTATGGAATCTGAAACTCAAATGCATGCCATTATTTTTTGACTTCAGTCCTCAATGGTTTGTCAATGATTTGCCAGAAAACCATAATTTTATGAGAAACATACCAAAAATATGAGGCAAAAATCTGGACATTCTGCGAAAATGTGTACAGTTGAGAGGTATGATTGACAGTTTTGCCTCTGAGCACCAACCAATTTGACATCAGTTTCAAGCCATGACCATGATATAACAGCTAGATAAACTTTTACATCTATATCCTTCTGTATAAGCACCAAGGGAAGGATAAGATTTTTTTCCTCACACAGGTACAGGTATTTTTTTAGATGTGACTTAGCTTGAGAGAAATACTTTTATCCCTTCCTGTATACAAGTTGTTATTAAATCAGTGCATCCAATATTAAAAATCTATTGGCTTCAAATGAAGGACTAATGCATTCTAAAAGCTTTAGCATGCTGTGTTAGTAAGTGGTACAGTATCACCTCTGTGTTACACTGTTCTCAGATGTTATATATCAGCAGAGTTCAGAGGTAAAACAAATTTGTCTCTAGTTCAGTATTACCTTAGCCATTACAGAAGCAGTCCTTCCTGAGCAGCAGCTTACTCTGAAGTCCCTAGACTTACTCTACAGGGCCATAATTATTGTTAAAAATAGTCGAAAAAAGTAAAACCTATCACTGACTAGTAAGGGATTCCTGGTTATGGATCCCACAAGATGTCATTGTAATAGACCTGGGTGATTGTATTAAGAATAAGGACAAGATTTTTGATAAAATGTCTGACAGAAACTTCAGTGTTATGACAATAGCTGAGGTACTGACTAACCCTATGATGACTAGGAGGCAGCACCAGTAATTTCTAATTTTGAGTACAATCCCGTGGAGTTTACAGACAGATTTAGTCACTGAAATAAGCACAGTAGCACCTATATGCTGGTGGACCTTTGAATGATCTCTTTGTGAGTTATTTTATCACTCATCTCCTTTAAACTTCTTCTTTTGTAGGGGTGGGACAAGCCCCCTTGCATCTCCCGATGTAAGAGGCAAATGCTCCTCCCTGAACTTATATATACTAATTAAGAAATCACCATACCTCAGAGAAAAATGAATATGCTAAGAAATGGTCATCTTGGTATATGGAAGTCCATTTTTTCAGCCATTCAATCTTACTATTATAGGAGTCACTAAAGTGGTTACCGTTTTGCAGTGTATATGTAATTCTAAGCAACAACAGGTGACATAATCATGCATCCCAACCAAACAAAACTGCGGAATGTCCTTGACTTTGTTTCATGTTTTTGTCCTTTTCTTATGTATATATATATATATTTTTTTTTTTGTGTGGTAAAATCCTTGAGGATTGCAGTCAGTCAATAATGCCAAACATTAGAGTTTCATAGATTTATTTCTTGGAAAATGCATGTTGATAAAAATCCTGTTGTCCTATTAACTTTTTAAGTGAATTAGAGTAATATCTTAAAACTGACCCAGACTTTGGGCCCTTGTTCCCCCATTATTTTTTGTCTTTGTCCAGAATTCAAGAGCTAAGAAGCTGAGAGGTATGCATGGGAATAAAGCTGCAACTTCAACCTGCTTACTACCAAGCCTTTTCTATGCTTCCCTTATCATCACAAATCTACAAAACACTCTAATAGCAATGTTAAGCAATGTTACAATAAAATAACAATATTTTCAGCCATTACATATCCATCAGAAAGCTCAGCTGGATGGAATTACTTAACTACCTTAATTATAAGTGATTAAAAATCAGTTGTAACATCCTCTAGCAGACAAACTTTTATCCATCTTTAAAAACTGTCCTAGCAGAGACCTTAACTCCAAAGACAAATACCTTAATAATGCACAAAAAATCTATAACCTATTTGGAAATACTCTTTACCCAAACTGTGGCTAGGATTCAGAAATGTTACCACTAGCAGTAAGCCCATTTTAAAGCTGGTCATAGTGGTTTCTAGTTCTTAGCCTTACCACAGTGCTTACTTTTAAGAGGTACAGCATCTTGGAAGGATGTCTCTCTGTCCTACCACAAATGACAATGAGGCATTCTGGGGGAGCAACATGTGATAATTAGCCATGTGATCCCTCCAGAAATGCCTGCCATACAACTGTTTGGCTGCATAAATTACTAGCACCAGCCAAATTAGTCAACTTGGTCAAAACTTCATGGCACCCACTACTCTCAATAACAGAAATCATATTAGAGGTAAGTGCTGTGGAGTTTAGCAAATAGGTAGTGTTGGGAGGAGGGTGCAATTGTATATGTATGTCTGCATGTGTGCATGTATGGAGATGTATGAGCAGTGTCTGGTGAGTGAGTGAATGTGTGTGTGTGTGTGTGTGTGTGTGTGTGTGTGTGTGTGTGTGTGTGTGTGTGTGTGTGTGTGTGTGCACGTGTGTGTGTGTGCACGTGTGTGTGTGTGTGTCTATGTCTGGGTGGTTCCTGTAAGGTGGTTATATTTGGGATAGGTTTCATCAGTGTCTGCACGTGTATGTGTGTGTGTGTTGTGTGTGTTTGTGAGTGTATTTGGCTGCAGGGGATGTTTGATGTACAGGAAGTGGCTGTGTGGATTTGCATGTGCATATGTGTGTGCATGTGTATGTGTGGTGTGGGGGGGGGGCTGCCATAAATCTCATCTCTCCCATAGATAAGCAAGCAGTTGATGTAAGACAGGGAGGGAATGGGGACTCTAGACACCACAGAAACATTTTAAATGCTATAGAAAATGCTTCAAAAGTTGATATAGCAATGGGTTTTGCAGCAAGAAGCTGCAAATAAGAATGAGAGTGATGAAGATGAAACTCTAACGTCTGGTATAACTGAACGATTACAGTCATTTGTGATTTTGGAAGGATAGTGAAAAATCAATGATTTCTGTAAATTCAGGGACAGGTGTGTGTGTGTGTGTGTGTGTGTGTGTGTGTGTGTGTGTGTGTGTGTGTGTGTGTGTGTGTGTGTGTGTGCATGTGTGAGGGAACAAATGGGGGGGTGGATGCCTGTGTTAATGTGATGCATTGGTTGCCAATAGTGGCTACTGGAAAGGCAGCAGATAGGGGCTGTTAGCCTTTTTGATAATCAGAGTAATTCAGAGACATAAAAATTAGCTGATAATGAGGCCTTTCCTCATTAAGTCTAAAGTGTCTCTGAATTACTGGTTTCCATCATACATCTCAATTGTCCAAATTTTCACAGAATGTCCACATTTTTGTTCATATTTTTGGTCTGCTCTTCATAAAGCTTGTGTCTTTGCTGGCAAATGAGTAAGGACTGAATTCACTAAATAATGATAGATATTTAAGTTTCAAACTACATATCCTTCAGAAAATGCAAGTAGCACTAAAGCTTTTAATCCAACAACAAACTAGGTTTATATGAGCAATATGTAACATTTGTCCCTGTTTATGGACCCCCCCGCAGTTATTTTTGGCTTTGTCCAGATTTTCTGTGCTAAGAGGTTGAGAGGTATGTAAATCCTGCAGTACCTTTTGCTGCCCTCATATTCTGTAATCATTCAAATAATAACGTATGCTCATTTCATATATAAAATAAATACCTCATGTTTTATCTGGATTTCAAACACGTTTGATTTTCTCTTTTAATAATCATTTAATTTTGACATAAATATTACTTTTCTCTGTGTCATTATAATTACATGAGCTTTTCTCCCTGGGCCTCTTCTGAAAAGGATTGTTGTTAGTCCAGCCGAACTTTCCTAACACCGGTTAACAAATGCAAATATATAAATAAATACTAATTTATGCATACTTCCTTGTCACTGACATACTCTGTACAGCTGAAAGAGTGGAAGTTAACCAAGCAATGGAACATTTTTAAACCTGACGTGAACTACAGGCAAATCAAGGCACACATCAAGCATATATAAACACAGCTGAAATGAGATGACAAAGAATATAAGCTGTGTCAGTATTGCATAAACTACGGCACATAAGGCCATACATAAACACTAAGAATTGAAGGAAAATTATTTACTTTACAAAACTGTTGCAGCTGAACCTGTGACGTACTGTTTCATGCTTTGATAAGGCAAGCCTTTCTAACAGCATTACTGTACTTCAAGATACAAGTTGCTTTAATGCAATTATTATTATTTTTCTTTATTTGTGGCGCACTTGTAGGCTTGCTTACAACGTTGTGTATGCTGCAACTGCCATTCTCAGGACAACATGAGCAAACTGAAATCTATTACACCATTGTAACATGGCAATTAACACTAGAGGGAAAAATGTTGCTGCTGCATGAAATTCTGCAGAACATGCCTGTAGTCACGTAGGTCAATTTAATTCTATATTGATAATGGGAATTTGCTCCAGATGTTCATAAATCCATTCAGCTCAACAGTTCTTGTTGTCTGCATCTAGCATGTCAGGGATCTTTCAAGTATGTTGATGTTGTGTCTTTCGGCTTTTCCTGGTTAGGGGTCACCACAGCGGAACTCCAGTCCGCTAATGATTGGCAGTAGATTTTACGTGCTGAGTTGCCGGCCCTGACGCACAACCTTCAACGAAGGTATGCCTATTCACGCATGTCTCCACACAGAAGACGCTCTAGCTGAGAATCAAACAGGACAACGTCTTACTGTGAGGTGACAATGCTACCGCAGCACCACTACCGCAGTGGATCTTTCAAGTATGTTTGGACAAGATTTCTGTTAGGTAAAAGTCTGATGGTGGGATGCATTAGCTCTTTTGTGTATACAATACAAAAGGCCTTGTCAGTTTGTGC
Source organism: Protopterus annectens (assembly GCF_019279795.1). Taxonomy (NCBI): domain Eukaryota; kingdom Metazoa; phylum Chordata; order Ceratodontiformes; family Protopteridae; genus Protopterus; species Protopterus annectens. Next base: position 622,184,302 of record NC_056746.1, on the reverse strand, counting down.
TAAGAAACAACAATTGACTAAGTTATCATAACCTTAGTTAGAGTAGGGTAACTATAGCAGTAAAATTTGTTATCCATGGAAAGTAGCCAAAGCAAAATGTGGACATTGTGGGCTGATTTCAATAGGTTTTTGACTCTCCCATCATGGAACAAGTCTTATTCCTAGCCTTAGACTTTGGGTGATGTATTGTTAAAAAGAAACCATAGTCTGTGCCATCCTCTCTTCTTTATTGGCTGGATGGCTACCAGCAAGTCTGCCCAAGCATAAAGCCAAGGAACAGCTGATCCCAGACACTGGTCTGTCAAGCCCATGGGGGTCTGAAATTTCATTTATTCCATTATCAGCATTCTTTAGAGGAACCTGAAAACAGTTATGGAAGGGAAGACTAGGATCAGCCATTGGAGACATAGTGGTCAGGAGTAGCTTATGGTACTGGCTACTGGGCTGAAGCCCACCTAAATAAAAAAAAAAAATCTTTTTAAAATGTATAGCAAAAAGCATTACATTTTTTGTATTTTTATTAGAGCTCAGAACATTCGAGAAACATCCAAGTGAAAAAAAGTTCATTTTTTCCACTTGCTGGGCTGTTTATTAAAACAGCTTGGTACTGCAAAGTTCTTCTTATCTTCTCCAGGTGGTAGAAACATTGCTAGAAAAGTGGTACAAATGGTTGTTGTGTGAAGAAGTAAGGAGCTCTTTCCACTGACTCAGGCTGCTTTAAGTGACTGAATCAGTTTGACTGAAAGTGACGAAGAAGACAGTAACAGCTCAGAAGACATAGGAGTGCGAGAACAAGCATTCTTTCCTCTCTCTTTTTTAAGTTTATATATATATATATATATATATATATATATATATATATATATATATATACTTTTTATTAGCACCATGCGTACCACTGGCAATAAGTAGTAAGGTGGCAGGTGATGATTCTCAAGTTTGTATTGTTTGCAACTGAATGCTACAATCATTAAATAAAGAAATACATTTATGTATGTCTTTAATACCTTAAGACAAAAGCATGCTGATGCCTGTTACGCTAGCTACTTTCTAAGTATGTAAGAGCAACATCTATCCCTGATTTTGGCCCTTTGTCTCCCATTATTTGTAACTTTCTCCTTGACTGTTGAGCTAAGAAGTTGAGAGATATGTGGATAGGTGTATTTGCAATGTATTGTACAGTGTATTCTGATGACAGTGAGCTGAGAAGATACATTCGTTTATGGCCTTTAGTTATGCACTTATTCATTCTTTTTTTTTAGGTCCCCTTATCTTCATTCAGACAGCAGTCCCAGTGTTTCCTGTCCATTGGTGGGTCTACTGCCTTCTCCAATCCACTTCCAGATTAATATTGTTTTTGTGTGAGAGTCAGCATGGATTCTCAGGAAGCCCTGGGAGGGTGGGGTGTGATGTAAATGATCAAGCCAGGCTTTTTTATCTATGACCTAGCGAAAACTCCCCTTCCCTTTCATGACAGTGGTTACATCTGTAGGAGCAGTAGAGCAATGAGGGACATTGTGGTTTATCATCCTGCCTCCTTAGCAGTTCAGTCATGTTCACTCATCCACCATCTTTTGGGACCACACCTTCTACTGCAAGACATCCTCACTCTACACTAGGGAACATCATAGGAGATGCCCATGTCAATACACACCTGCTCAGGGTAGTAAAGCTCATTCATCCCTCCCCGCCACTCTGTCATTTGCTCAAGCAGCTAATCAAACCCTGTAGTCAAGGCTTTGTTCCTCTATTCCATTAGAGCAGCGTTTGTTCATCCATTTGATCATAGTCAAAGTTCTGTGGTGTACAGTTACAGTCATAGAAGCGGCTATAACTGATGGTCGTGTGTGTGTGTGTGTGTGTGTGTGTGTGTGTGTGTGTGTGTGTGTGTGTGTGTGTATCTGTGTATAATATATGTATATTTGTATACAGTGGGGGCATCAATGTTGTCAGCTGTCCCTGATTTTGCAGAATGTCTGTGTTTTTGCATTATATTTTGGCCTGTTCCTTGTAATGTTTGAGCATTTTCTGTCAAATCAGAGAAGATTACAGTCAGTATATAATGACAGACACATGACTTTCAGGTTTAATAGACTTCAGAATATGCATGCTAATGCAAAGTCTGTTGTTCTAGCAATTTTTTAAGTTAAGGCCAATATCTGTGCCTGATTTTGGTCCTTTGACATCCATTATTTTTAGCTTTCTCCTTGATTCCTGAGCTAAGAGGTTGAGCAGTAAATTGCTGGATTGCAGTGGGCTGCTTACTGCATTTTGACAGCAGTGTGCTGAGAAGGCACACTCCCGTTTGATGGTTATTTATGCATTTCTTCATTAGTTTGATCACAATAAAACATCCGTTGTAATAGTCACAGTCATATAAATGGCTATAACTGATGGTCGTGTGGGTGCTTGTTATGTTATTGAGGGCAATTATTTTTTATTACAGTCTGATATCTAAGGTGTACACAGAAAATAAACATGCATTTCATTGCTGGGTATGGGGCCTGTTAGGCTATGGCATTCTGGGCAGGATGTGTGTCACAGTAGCTGATTACTGGCATAGTGGTACAGAGAGTAGCACTGCTGTTTCACAGCTCTTGGTTCCCTGGTGGAGTTTGTGGCTGTGATTCCGTCTGTGTGGTGTCCACATGTGCTCACTGTCTGTGTGTAAGTTTTACTTAAGTGCTCTGGTTTCCTCCCTCAGACCTCCACGTGTATAATGTATGAATGTGGACATCTGTGATTTCACCAGAAATGTAAGATAGAGGATACAAAGGAGGAAACTATCTTTTTGGATGCGGTAGGGGGGGGGCAGGCACTATTCCCAAAGAGGATTTATATATCCTTGCAAGCATTTCTCATCTCAGTTTATTGGGAACTACTATTATGTTAGCTTTGAGCATTAAACTTTAGATACAACTTATTTACCTTGAAAGTAAAAGACGATAAGACTGAATTTCTTTCCCTAGTTATGATGTTTGTTCAAACCATCACTGGATGAAACGGTTATAAAAAAAAATCTTAAGATGTACTTCAGAGCATTTAAAATCCTTTGATTTTTGGGGTGCTACTTAATTTGCCTCCTACACACTTTTTCCAAATGAATCTTGGCTGGTTAATGTGTGTTTAAGGGATGGAGGGTTAAAGGATGAGATGCTTATAGTCCATGAAGTGGTTATAATGAGTGACTGACCCCATCTGTTGTTTGATCACATGTAACGTTCATTGACTTATTTTGATAGAGCCCCACTCCATTCATCTGCTTCCTGCAGCCAGCTCCTTGCTTTGAAGTTGCTTGTTGCTACTGGTAGTCAGTACTAAATATGGAATTGATGCATGACGTCACTTTCTCACCCTCTGCCCATTCAAGGTATAGGATGCAAAAGGATAAGGTGCATGGTAACACATCAGCAGTGACTATCCTTGAACATCCATGGTTTATGGTGAGCATACTCGCACAACTGTACAGTGTTACTCATTGGAATCACTACCGCAACATAGCTTCTTTCTTATGAGACAAAGAATATTAATAATAACTGCCACACGAGGAAGAGAAAGTCATAAAAGTCCCTGCTGTACAACAGTGGCAAAGCCTGCCCTGCATCTCTAGTGAAGGCCAAGCGTATAATGATAATAATCCAAAACCAGAAAGAACAGGACAACTACCTTAGAAACCACGATTTATTACAGATAATGTTGAGCGCTTTCTTCCCCACTAAATGGACTTCCTAAGAACAATGTAAAAAAACACAAACACCCAGCTCTATTTATACTCCACCCTAATTAAACAATTAAATCACTGATTGTTAAAACCATTTAAAACAGACAAAAACATTCACAAGTTATTATTAAAAACTTTGACATGGAAAATGAATTATTTTCATGAAAAATATATATAAATAATATATAAATAATAATGTTGGATTACCAACATTAATTTGTCCACCATTTACCCCAATATATTACGCAACTTTAAAATACTCGAAATAGTAATCATTTCATTTATTCCAGGGTAATGTGAAGCATTTAACTCGAGATTGCAGTCTGGTGCCAACATGGAGGAAGCAGTTCGGTGTTCTGAGAGACTCCGGGGGAAAGCACAATCTTATACCTACCAGGGCAACAATTACAGGGATTACGGCGGTCAGGGACCAAAAACCAAAAGGTCCAAGGACCAGTAATGCATGACACAGTGGTCACACTGATGTCATTGGGAGGGCCCAACCTGAAGGAAATGTAAGTTTATGTGTTGTTAACAACAGTGTCATTGTTGCCTTGGGTGAAGCGCTTAATTCTAACCAGCAGGATAATGTTGGCGAGGCTGGTGCAAGTTTGGCCGAGGGTGTGTGTCATGAATGGAATGAGGCGAGTGTCAATTCGCAATTATACAAAGAAAGTAAATGTATCGAGCAAGCTCCTGAAGTTGTTTTTGGGGCTGAAACCACAAAAGTTGATTTCTCAAGTGACATTTCAATTTATAGCTTCACCGGACATGTGAATGAGTTAGAATTTAGCAATGCTGATGGTATTCAAGATTATGTATGTGTATTGGACTCAGGGGGCAATGACAATGACCCTACTGTTTTTAATGTAAACAGAAACAGAGTGGAGTTTGGAGTTATGGATGGTCATTTTGAATATAATAGTAAAGAAATTAGTATGTATAGCATGAATAATAGTGATGGAAACATAATTTCAAATGAATTGTTTGATATTCAAGAGCCGAGTCAAGGTGGTAAGTTGGAAATATTATTACAGGTTATGAACGAAGAAGTTGGTTTGGAGCCTGTGATTGTTCGCAATGATAAAAAAGATTTTAAAATTTATAATTATTCATTTATAGATTTAACTATTGATCATGCCAACTTATTGGCAAAAGGTTATACTTTTGTCCCTAGCATAAAAAGAAAATGTAGTAAGCACATTAGTAGATCTGAAATGCTACACTAGAAAACTGAATTTGAGAGTCTGGTTCAATTACAGTGGTGAGTCATATAATGAATGTATGGAAGAGTTAAAACACCTAGTGTATTTAATCCACCCCTAAATAATGTGGTAGGCTTATTTGAAAAAATGTGTGAAACAAATATAAGGCACCTTTATGGTGATAATGTGAGGAGCAAGGGGTTGGTGAAATTTGTAAAGAATTTAAACAATGAAGAAGAAGAATTGTTGGGTAAAATTATAAACAATAATGATGTACGATATATGAAACCTGACAAAGGCAATGGTATTGTTGTCATGAATAAAGGGGACTATTTAAATGGGATGAATACCCTATTGTTGGATGGTACTTATGAAGACCGTTCCTTAAATGAAGTCAAAGTTGCTCACCACAAAATAGATTTATTGTTAAGTGAAATGTTGTTCCAAGGACAAATTAATGAACCTGAATATTTTTATATGTTAAATGAACATCCCATGGTGTCCAATATTTTTGGTATTCCAAAAATCCACAAAGGCCTGAAAAATCCTAAATTCAGGCCTATTGTGGACAGAAAAAGATCCAAAACTTGCTTCATCAGCAAATATTTAGCTAATAAATTGCAAAAATGTTTGGAGAAATTTACTTATATCAGTAAAGATTTGTGAGAATTTTTGGAGAAGTTAAAAGGGATCGAAGTTACCCCTGATTTAATTTTGGTTCCTGTGGATGTAGCTAACCTTTTTTCGGTTATACCTCATGAAACAGGATTATCATGGTTAGAGCAACAATTGTATAAAACACACATTTTTGACCAAGATCAGATTAATAAGTTCATTACATTGATGGAGGTAGTTTTAAAGACTAATTACATCTTTTTTGAAGGCCAGTATTACAGACAGATGAAACGTGTAGCAATGGGGGCAGCATGTGCCCCCATTTTTGCGAACTTGGTCATGTCCTTTTGGGAACAGGAATTCCTAATGAAAAGTTCTTTTGGAACTGATATAGTGCATTATACTAGATTCCTGGATGACCTGTTCCTTATTTAGAGAGGAACTGAGCAAAGATTAAAAGAATTTTTAGTATATATAAATGGGTCAGTTGAATTTTTAAAATTTACTTATGAGTATGATAAGGTAAAAATCACCTATCTGGACATTGTTTTTTGTATTGATGCATGCAATAAAAAGTTCATCACTAATATTTACAGAAAATCTACCTTTTCCAATTCATATTTGGATTATACCAGCTGGCACCTGCACCATCAAAAGAAATCTCTAGTTAAGGATCAATTAGTGCGGGCAGCGAGAATGGTTAACCAATATGAAGATTTTTTTTATGTGAGATAGAATTTATATTGCAGATGTTTAGGCAGAGGGGTTATCCGAAAAACATGTTGTCAGTTATACCTGCAGAGTTAAAAATAAGTGTGATATGGGAGTGTATAAACCCATTTTGGATTATGCAAACAATGTTTATTCAGGGGGAGTAGTATCAATGGTGGACAAAATAGTTAAAACCAATATTAGTATGAGTTTAATTATAACATACAACAGTGAAGCTAGTATTATATCTGATATTATTCAAAGAAATTGGGAGATATTGCAATTTGACGAGAATATAGCACAGAAGGTTGGTAAAAATCCAAAAATAGTTTATAGGAAAGATAGATCCTTCAAGAACATTTTAGAAAGGAGAGTTGAGAATGTAACATGTAATAGAGCCATGGGTAATTTCAGGTGTAATGGTTGTAGTTATTGTCTCTCCATTTTGGAAACAGGGAAAGATTTTAAGTTAAATGGAAGAACAATTTGTATAAATGGACACTTCAACTGTAATTCCACCAATGTGACATATATGGCCAAATGTCAGGACTGCCCCATATTTTATACTGGGAAAACTTGTAGGAAATTCAAAGTCAGGATAGGTGAACATTTAGGTGACATAAGGAATAATAGAATCACCAGTCCACTATTCAAACATACACATACATATGCAGGGCATAGGTTTAAATTCACGATGGTACAACAGTTGCAAAAAGATGTGCAGGGAAGAATATTACATCTAGATATTATGGAATTAAAATGGCAAATGTTTTTAAATGCTTCACATTACCCTGAAATAAATGAAATTATTACTACTTCGAGTATTTTAAAGTTCCGTAATATATTGGGGCAAATGGGGGACAAATAAATTAATGTTGGTAATCCAACATTATTATTTATATATTATTTATATATATTTTTCATGAAAATAATGAATGTTCCATGTTAAAGTTTTTAATAATAACTTGTGAATGTTTTTGTCTGTTTTAAATGGTTTTAACAATCAGTGATTTAATTGTTTAATTAGGGTGAAGTATAAATAGAGCTGGGTGTTTGTGTTTTTACATTGTTCTGAGGAAGTTCCTTTAGTGGGGAAGAAAGCACTCAACATTATCTGTAATAAATCGTGGTTTCTAAGGTGGTTGTCCTGTTCTTTCTGGTTTTGGATTATTTGTTTTTTCTCTGTCCTTGTGGTCAAGCATATAATGATGGAAGAGTGCTCTGTAGTCAGAGTAGCTGCCAGTTATGAAGAAGGCTGCTGGGGTGGAGCTATCCTGAAAGATGTTATCCTCTAGTTGTGATGCACTGGAACTACAACAAAAGGTGATGCATTTTCTACGTGTTTAAATGTTTCTTTGCTTACAGACAGAACTATCTGGCATTAATGAGATAGCTAACTACTCAAACTGCCTAAATTTTATTTTGTCTAGGTAATATCTGAGCTGACTCTGAACATACACTTTGTGTAAGACACTTTTGACTAGCTAGTACTGAGGACTGGTAGTTTGACAGACTAAGCACATGTTAACACAATACCTCTCATATGGATGTATTGATTCTAAGGCTCACTCTGTCTGTACAGAACATTATCATGTATGGATTTTTCTCAATGGTGCTAAGTTTAGAGATTCTATTGTTTTAACCAAAATAAGATTTTTCAGAGGAGGAATTTAGATGGTTCTGTTGAGCTGGGCTTAAAGGGGTAAAAAGAGTTATCTTTTTAGAAGAAAATGAATGTTGCAAGGAGGAAGGACTGCTTGACTGGTTGGCTTAAGGATATCAGGCTGAGGTTGTCCACAGCTGTTGATTTAGACTCTTTAAGCAGGCATGCACTAGTGACCCTTCTTCCCGGGTTTAGCAGGAGAAATGGTTGGGTAAGCAGAATGGTTCCCACCCAGTCATTTGGACTGTCAGGATGTCCCATAGTTCTTCATTCACAAAACAGCTACCACGATGACTCTTTCCCCATCCATTCTGGCTGCCTGGTACACCTTAGGGGTAGGGAAATAGGAAGAAAACATGGAGGAGGCCCTGTTTTCAGAGTATGGAGAATGTATTTATTGTCTTCATTCTCTTTGTCTGAAGGCAAACAAGTCTCACTGTGGTTTTCCCCACATCCTGGTTAGATCCTAGAAAATGACAGGATTCAGTTTCCATTTTAGATTGCCTGATTTCCATAGCTTGACTGGTACTGTCTATAGGTCTGAAGGACTGTAAATGGCCTGAAGATAGACTCACATTATAGGCTACATTCAAGACTCCCAGCTTAATTAAATGATTATAGTTACTACATTAGGACTAAACAGTAAGTCTGTGCTTAAAATGAAGAGTCACACTCTGACAGTTGATCTAATAATCGCACAGGCTGTACACAATATATAGCAAATGTGTGCCTTTTGAACTGAGTCTGTAGTGCAAAGCTTTTACTTGCATATTACTTTTTAAAAACAAATGTAAAACTGAATTTTAATAGATTTACTTTATTCACTATTATGCTTGGAGAAATATCCAGCTTGGACAAACAATGGATAGTGGATTTCATGACTCTCAGCATCTCTTGATAGAATTTGTCTTGTTGAGACAGTTGTCCAGTGAAGGGTAGATGTGGATCACCGCATATCCTGAGGTGGTTACATACTGTTGCATACTGTGGATAAACCAAAAAGCAAGCTAGTAAACTGAAAAAGTTGGTGTCCAGCTATGATACTCACGGATTTCCTGCCCTCCTTATGGATGGGTATGTGCTAGTTTGCATCCTTTAGATTTATTGTTATAGGAGGGCTTGAGGATAAAACAGTGAAATTGCCATCTAAAGCAATGCTGTTTTTAGTATGAGAACCCATAAATATTTGCTTAGCCTGGAGAGATCCAGGATAGGTCTCCAAGGACCCATCTCTCTTTGCAATCAGAAAAAGCTTGGAGTAAATTTTCTTTGCCTGTTCTACAGCAGAGCTTTTTTCTATGACTTATAGCTAGAATAGCTGTTGAAATCAGTTGTTCTACTTCCTCCTGGTTGAGGGTAGGGATAATTATCAGGATTGGAGGGACAGACCTCTTCTTAGTATCCCTTTGATGCTTGCAGTTAATAGATGTAAAGGTCATGGGAACTGAGGCATGCACATTTTTGCCATATCTATCCAGGACCACGCTGTCTATGTAATCATGGAGCATATGGAATCTTGAAGTGAGCCATGAACCTTCACAAACATCCACACATATCACTGTGTGTCCTACCATGGGGTTTGCCTACAAGAACTTAAAGGATTTTTCAACTCTGCAGAATCTGGTGTGCTTGTTGCATGATGGCAACCCAGAGTCTGGCTGCAAGGAGGAATGTTTCAAAGGCATTTTAAAACACTTGGAATACAGCAGGTTCTACTGGGGGCTTTGGATCTTTATCCAAATACCACTTGTGGGAGTTAGACCTCTTGTCTGTAACCTTTGGGGACCTGGGGAGAAATCTGACAACATCATTGTCTGTAGTGTATCCTAGAGGACATGAGGGGTAATGTAGGTTAAATAGGCCATGCCATATATTCCTTGTCCAAATCTGAATCCAAGGAGTTAGGAAGGGTGGAGTCTCTTTTTCCACTTCAAAGGAGGACCTGCTCTAGAGGGCAAAGATGAACCTGGATGAGGCATGATCCTATCCCATATGATCATATAATCATTGGCAAACTTATGGTAAAGAAAAGTCACAGAAGCTGACTGATGCCAGTAGGCCAGATGCCTGACCCTTAGCCTCCTGTTATCTCATAAAACTAGTAGCTGCTCCTTCTGCCTACATGGAGGAAGGGCAGAAAGCTTCAAATCTGAACCTTTTTTGACCTCCTACATCAGGACGGGGTGTAATATTTTTGAGAGGGAAAGTCATGCAATGCTGCAGATTGTAATTGCAAGGCCAGATACCCTTTGTAGGCTCTTATAAACTGAGACCTAGCATGGAGATATTGAAAGTTTTGCCAGAGCCCTGAGTACTGACATCCACAGTTCAACTGTCTGCCTCTGAAGGGGTCAGGACAGCAGGAGCAGTTCAGCGAAGATGCAAAGATGGAGATGGATGACTCAATACCTTTTTTTTTTTTTTTTCGCACTGGCACACTGATGACTCAACAGGGCTGCAAGGGTCTCTTTGTTTTTTGTCTCTGCTTTCTTGTTCTTCATTTGTTTTCTTTTGTTCTTTTCTTTTTGAGAAGAAAGGTTCTTACCCCCCCCCCCAACCTGGGTAAAAGCCAGAGAAGTTTATGTCCCTTCATTTTCATGTTAAAAGTCATGCAATACTCAGAGACGATAATGGTTTGGTTCTCTTCCAGGCAGAGAAAACACTACAGATGAAAAATATTTGCCAAATTTTTGTCGTGAACATGGACATTTGTTAGTTAATTTTCTCTGGATATCATGTACCTCATCTAGCAACTAAAATAAACTGAGTAAAAAAATCACAAGAAAGTAATTATACAAAGAAACTTCAGTAATGCAATTAAAAATGAAAAAAATGTTAAGTTATTACAAGATATCTAGAAAGGAATAGATGGACCAGTGACCAATCACATCTATATATTACAGCTCTTATACATCTAAATAAGGCTATGTAGAAAGCAGTTGAACATGGCAATAGCTGTAGGCCTAGGACAATTCCAACTAGACTTATGCTTTACTTATTTTCTTGAAATTGGACTATATTCACATTCAGTTGTTTTCTGGTCAGTTTGTTATGACATTTGTTTACAAACTTATATTGGTGTTGTTGACATTTGGAAGTTCCCCAACTTCATAAAATTACATTTTATGCATTCTAAACTGCGTGCGCATCTAACTTGCCTCTGTATCATGTATGGCCCTTTTGTTTATACTCTGGAGGTATAGAGACCTGTGAGCCCAGCTGAACTTTGGAATTGTCCTTGCATCAAATGTCATCATCCTTTCCAGTCCAGAAGTTCAAGGTTCAAGGTTCAGGGACAAGGAATCTTGAAGTTCCTATTACTGTTATTTTTTTGCATGCTCCCTATTGCTGCTGTCAACACCTCTCAACTTCTTAGTGCAAGAAATCTGGACAAAACCTACAATAAAGGGGGGACAAAGGCCCAAAATATGTACATATTTTAAATATTGCTCTTATAAGTTTAGAAAGTTGCTAGAATAGCTGGATTTGTGTTAGCATGCATTTTCTGAAGGATATGAAATCTGATACTCAAATGCCTGCCATTATTTAGTGACTTCAACCCTTAGTGATTAGCAAGACAATTACAACTTTTATGTGGAACAGGTTAAAAATATGAGGCAAAAATTTGGACATTCTGCAAAAATATGGATCGCTGAGAGGTATGCCACTCTGATTCAAATTGTTTTGGTTGTCCTCTTTGTTTGTTGTATCTGCAAGCAGGATTGTATCTGATTGCAGTGTCTTTCGACTTGGCAGATCAGTAATATTATGGGGGAACTCTGGAATATGTCCCAGAACTGCCTAATGGGACATTTTTAGGACTGTTTGTGGTTTTCATTTCAGCAAATAGGGAATATTGAAGATGCACCATTTCCATTTTATTGGTAGCAGTTTGCATGAACTTCAAGGAGGGAATATTGAAGATGCACCAATTCCATTTTGTTGGTAGCAGCTTGCATGAACTTCAAGGGGTTTTGATTCAGCAAAGTCAGAAACTCTGTGCAGCATACCTCTGAACTTTGCAGATTTTTACAGAACATCTAGATTTTTGTGTCATATTTTTGGTCTATTCCTCATAAAATTCGTGGTTTTCTGGCAAATCACTGAAGATGGAAGTCACAAAATAATGACATACATTTGAGTTTCAGGCTTCATATCCCTCAGCAAATGCATGCTAACACACAAATTCTGTTTCTCTAGGAACTTGCTGAGTTTATAAAAGCAATATTTAAAATTTGACCCTATTTTAGGTATTTGTCGCCCCATTATTTTAGGTTTTACCCAGATTTCTTGGACTAAGGGGTTGGAAGGTATGCTGTGGGGTAACATTTGGTTGGACTTGCGTTGCTGTAATTTTATTTTATTTTTTATCTATATAATGCTCTGATCTCATTTACATGGAATAACATTTTTTATATTTTCTAATATATAACATTTTATTACTTTCAACTGCATCACTTTAACTTATTTATACTGCAACACCTGATATCTCAGGCTAGGTGAGGAGAACAGGTCCATGCTAGGGGCATCCAAAACCTATGGAAGTCAGATCAGAAAGGCAGACAGCCCAACAACTAATTATCATGGATGAAGGTCTGGACTGCAGTGGTGGCTCACATGATAAACATTTTAGGTTACACCAACTTTTGCTTTATAATTCCATGGTGACAATCTGTGTGCTAAAAACTGGAACATTTCTAGCTTGCCTAGCTGAATAACTGGATTTTAATCTCTAGTTAATAGAAGTAGAAGGCAGACGTATAAAGTTTCCACTTGCTCATATGCTGGTTTTGATTTACCAGTGCAACAAGTTGTTGTTAAGTCAAATAGGGCATTTTACGCATCATAGTTATCTTGCATTTTCTGTTTGAACCCATATTCTTCACTGTTTATTAATAAAATTCTACTGACACTGGAGGTGTAGCCCAAATTGCTCTCCTCTCATTCTTAATTTCCAAGCCAGTCCTCAGACTCACATATTTATTACAAACCATCCCTGCTTCCTATTTCCTCACTTTGATCCACCACTTAAAGTTACAAAACCACTCCAGACTAAATCATCACAACACTCTTAATATTGACTGTACATGTTAACACACCAATGTATAACATTCTGTAAGATCCAACCACTGCAAACTTAAACACAAACACTTACTACTTCTTATAAAGTAAATATCCACACATTTGTAAAAAAAAAAATCCTCCCTCCATACCAACACATCTTCTTCCGTCTTACTCATCATGTTGCAACTCACTGTCCTATCATTCATTATACCTACTACATCCCACTGCCCAACATGTAATTGGCAAAAACCATTGCACAAAATAATTACTTCTCATATCATCTACCAATCACTCAGAAACAGAGCCAAAACATACAAGCATCATCCCAACCACAGACTTGGCTACCTCGCCAAAGATTGTCCAACTAACAGGCACAGTATGTCCCATTCCTTTATGAAAGCCTCACACAAAAGATTCTTAACATTATCTAAATTCCTCCATAAAGTCATTATGATACTGTTAATACTGCTTCTTAGGAACAACACTGAACCAAATCCATGCCCTCCTTCAAACTCTTACTTATCCAAACAAAATAACTTCCACAAAACCAGCATAAACTGCACATAAAAGAAATGTAGTCTAAGTAATCACCTCCGCAGCTACTATAATCCACAAAAGTCTTTTATTAACACAGTTATTGAGCACTTTTCTCTCAATAAAGAGAGACTTCATCAGAATAACAAAGAAGGCATAAAACAAGCAATTTAAATACTAACATCAGTTGAAATTCCACCAATGAAATGTTAAATGTAATTCAAAACCTTCACACATCAATTAATTAATTTAAAAAGCCTGGATAGGATCACCACAAAGCAGCTTTTTGCAGCATATATTAAACAATGTAATGGTTAAATATATGTAATCAAACCTTTTAAAAAAAAACACATATACCTTATGGTTTGCTATATTTTATCTGCTTTTTCATGTAATATAGGAACAATAGAAATTGCACCATTCAAGCATGGGGGAACATTGCAGCTAACCTAAGCTGCCATTCTATTTCTTTTTTCTTTAAAATATTTTTCCAAATCTCCCCCCTGCCATCCAATTTAATAATTTCCACTATCCCAAACAAAAAACTTATCAAAGTTAGAACAAGTCTGAGAATGTTTATACAGTGCATTATTCTGCTTCCCATTTTTTATGTCATTTACATGGTCATATATTTTACATCTTAAGGGACGTTCAGTCTTGCCTACATAAAAGTAAAAACATGTGGCACAAACACTTAAATAGACCACTTTGCTAGTCTTACAATTACCCTTTCTAAAGTAAACTCTGCTATGCATTCTGTTGTTTAGGGTAATTAATTTTCCTTAAAAATAAATGAGCATTGACTGCAAGCTGCCTTGTACTGGCATCTACTGTACTACAGCTGTCTATCCTATGTTCCAGAAGCTTCTTGAAGTTTGCTCCTGTACTACATACAAATTTTGGTTCTTAACCCATCTTATCATAGACATCTTTATTTACCATAAATAAGTTCCAATTGGAACTCAAGGCATTCTTAATCCTTTTGGTAAGATGGTTATATTGTAACACACATGCTTTCTCATATAAGACCTTGTTGGCGCTCCCAACAGTGGTTTGTAAACAGTACCCCATTTTTTATATATTTCATCTATTATTTCCATAACAAATTCTTTGGGGTATCCCCTCTCTTGGAACATAATACAAATTTTATCTAGTTCACTTTTTACATCATCATCATGTGATGTCATGCGTGCTACCCTGATAGCTTGTCCTTTCACAGTACTTCTTTTTTGAGTTATAGGGTGGTTGCTTTGAAAATGTAAAAAAGAATTGCAGAGCGTTTCCTTTCAAAAAATCCTTGATCTAAAACCACTATTGTCATGGAAGATATACGTATCTAGAAAACTGACACCTGAACCATCAAACTTATATGTACATTTTAGAAATTCTGTTGTATTATTGAGATATTGTACAAACTGTTCAACCTCAGTACTAGGTCCATCCCAATAAATAAAAAAAATCATCCAGAAATCTGGTGAACATTTTAATTCTATGCCAAAAGGGGCATTGGAATACATGGTTGCTCTCCCATCCCAACAGTACTAAATTTGCATATGTGGGGGCGCAAGCCGCCCCCATTGCTACCCCTTTAATTTGCTGATAAAACTCACCCTCAAAATAAATATAATTATTTTCTAGGACTACACTCATAATTTCACATATAAGTGTGATTTGGTCATGTGCAAGATCAGAAAAATGAAACAAGGACTCCTCAAATAAAGCCATCCCATCTACTCTAGGAATAACAGTAAATACATCTTTCATATCTGCTGTTAGATAAATCTGGGGTCATGATGCGAACTGAGTCATCCTTCCTAAGATCCATTAACAAAGTATATTCTCTTTTGGTAAGGTTCCAAGGTATTTTTGTATCACTGAAATGGATATCATAAATGCCTTCCATGACTACTTTCTCACATGTATCCAATAAAGGTTGTAGTGGTGGATTAAATACTCTTTTTCTTCTGGGTGTACCTGCTCTACTTTCCGTATTTTCACTTAAGGGGTTAGATGGTTCGTTAGTTGAAAAAAATATACTGAGATTTAATTTTCTGATATATAATTTTACGGCCACATTGTGTAGCTGTTTTACTGTCTGTAACTGTTCTTTCTCCCCATCTTGGGGTAATAACTCCTGCCATATTCCCCACTCTCCTTGTACCTTTGAGCCAGTCTCTCTGAGTGTCTCACCCCTGAAAAATCCTGCTGTTCACTACCACCACTTTCATAGTCCACACTAGCATTCGTAATCACTTCACTGTAATTTAATTTCTGATTCTCACTACCTCTGTGTGTATCAAGTATTCTCCCAACAGGATATACTTGTTTGTTATTGTATAGTTTAATGTCCCTCTCTAATTTGCATTTCTTTTTATGATATATGTTGTTACATCTCCTTTCCACCTTATCAAGAATTTTAAAATACAAACTGGTATATTGGGGAAACATTAAATCTTGTCTTATTTTGCCATCCAGGGATTCAACTTCCTGAACTAACATAGTTTTTTGCTTTCCATAAAAAAGCACAGTCTTTTTGCCAAGATTCAAACCAACATCATCAAAAAATGCAACAAACTCTTCAATGCTTTCTGTATCATAATTAATACCAAAAGGAAATTTAAACATTCTTAAACCTTGTGGAACAATTTTAAATTGCAAACATTCATTAAAATATGCTATATCCATATCCAGTGCCTTTAGTTTCAAAAGTCTCTTCTCAAAGAAATATATCATACCCTTTAAAGAACCAAAATTGTCATTTTACTGTGTATTGCACCCGAAGCAGAGTTATAGGGTGCATTAACATTATTTTGTCCAAAATTAAACTGTTTGGCTACCAAATTCATGTATCGGCTATTAACATTGTCCATCTCCCCCAAAGTATGTCCATTTACATCAGTTTGTCCATTAGACCCATTGGAAACACTTCATTCTTGTTGTATATAAGAACCAGCATTATTACGACTATTAAAGCCGTTACGCTCACTTTGTGAGCTAAAACCTCCAGGAAAAATGAGTACAGTACCTTCTTTGGATGCACAACCATCCTGTATATTCCTGGAACACATCAGATGTACATTTTCCATATTAAACTCTTTAGAACCTGTACCAAACCCTTCCTGTGTATTTCTCTGCGGTTTGGACGCCATGATATTCTCCTGGTGTTCACCATCCTCTCTGATCACGTGATGCTGTAAGCCAATAGGACAGCCGTTGCCTTGACAACCCACTGAAGCTCTGTCGTTGTCACCAAGTTGAAAAACAGGCCTTTAGTACCACTACTGGTCAAAAAACAAGAGCCATTAACACTTTCTTTCTGAGAAAAGAGCTCAATGAGCTTGGTGAGTTCTCTAAGCTGCAGTACCTCCTCCTTCAAAAGCGTTAACTCCAAATTCATGCCCTCCCCCTCAGGGGTATGAATAGAATCTAAAGAGTCCATGATGGAACTTGGACTGGAAAACCAAAACTAAAAACAGCAATAAAAGTCAGAGATCAGCAAAAACTGCACATAAAAGGAATGTAATCACCACCACAGCTACTATAATCTGCAAAAGTCTTTTATTAACACAGTTATTGAGCGCTTTCATCTCAATAAAGAGAGACTTCATCAGAATAACAAAGAAGGCATAAAAATAGACAGATTAAATACTAACATCAATTGAAATTCCACCAATGAAATGTTGACTGTAATTCAAAACCTTCACACATCAATTAATTAATTAAAAAAGCCTGGATAGGATCACCACAAAGCAGCTTTTTGCAGCATATATTAAACAATGTGATGGTTCAATATATTTAACCAAACTTTTTTTTAAAAAACACATATATCGTATAGTTTTCTATATTTTATCTGCTTTTTCATGTAACATATGAACAATAGAAATTGCATCTTTCAAGGCTGGGGGGGGGCATTGCGGCTAACCTAAGCTGCCATTCTGTTTCTTCCACAAAACGTTTTGTTTTCTCATCAGTACTCAAAGGATTAAAAATAAACTAGATCAACTCAACACACTGACAGCCCAACACAACCCAAACACTGTTGCTGTTAGGGAATCCTGGCTTAAATATGACAATCTGTCCTTCTATCACTTCTTCCCAGGCCATGATTTCTATTTTAATGCAAGACCTGGAAACAAAAAAAATGGTGGCATCTTACAGCTACACAAATCAAGCCTAAAAACAGCCCTAGTACAACTAGCTAACACCAATTCCAACCCAGAATGGATTTTATTCAACATTAACACCACAAACAGACACCCGTACCATGTAGCAGTCGTTTTTGCCCTTCTCCATTACAAAAATTCCAAATACTGCTAAATGTCATAATTAGTTCAGTCCCCAAACATAAAAAACTTCTTATCCTAGGTGACTTGAGACTAAACTTTCTGAGCCTGACACAAAATTACATCTCAGCATTTCTGACTAACCTCAACCTCATCCAACTTGTAATCCAACTTACATGATCTAGTATGATATCCTGAAATTACTCACTTCTTGATCCAGTAATAATTAAATACCTCCCCGAGAATAAATCCTTCAGAAACCAATCTCAAACAACAACAAGCTGCTCCTAACTAGTTAATGGACCCATACTATGTACCCAAAGATCTTACCAATATGCAAAAAAATAAATAAATAAGACACCTTCTTTTCCATGAATTACTAGGCTACACACAACCAGTAGCAATACTTATTATACATATGAGCTTAAGGCCCTCCTACATCTTAAAGATAATGTCTGATATGCATTTAAATAGAAAGCACAGTTGTGTACCTACCATAAATGTAGATATTCGAGTATTCACTGTTGCAGTCATTACTCTTGGGTTATCCTGCTGGCAGGCTACCCGCAGTGGGCCAGAATTCCAAAGTCTAGGTCCTGCGTCGGTTACTGTCACCTCTTCCCTGACGTCAGTGCACCAGGGGTATAAAAGATGCAGCCGAAGCCATTTTCTTCAGTTTTTCTTGCCCCAGATGTCAGGTGCCCCAAATAGGTAGGCTGAAAAATATAGCAATAAGAAATGCATGCACAAAAATAACATTTCCTTCATCTACAAGCAAATACACCAAAAAGGTTGTATAGGATAGAGAAGTGCAGATAAGTCCCATCAAAGAGAAGGGGGATGGCGGGTGGGTAACCTGGACTGCAACAGTGAATACACTCGAACATCTACATTTATGGTAGGTACACAACTGTACTATATTCATCGTGTTTCATTGTTGCAGTCATTACTCTTGGGTTGAATCGCAATGCTGAGGATGGGTGGCTTGGCTAAATAGGATTAGGAGAGGCTATGAGGCAATGCAGAACTGCAGTGGCGAAGCCTGCTCTGGACGTAGAGTAGAGAGGCAAGTGGTAGTGCTTTGTAAAGGTGTGCACTGAACTCCAAGTTGCAGCCTGTAAGATTTCTTTGGTTGATACTCCTCTGAGGAAGGCTGCTGAAGTGGCTGCTGCTCTGGTGGAATGAGGCCTAATGCCCTTAGGCACTGATTTGCCATGTTGAGAATAGCAGCAACGGATGCAATGGCCTATCCATTTAGAAATAGTCTGTTTTGAGATAGCCTTTCCTTGTGATCCTGCAGCATATGACACTAAAAGTTGCTCAGTCTTTCTGAAAGCTTTAGTTCTGTCCAAGTAGAAGTGTAACTGCCTGTGTATATCCAAAGAATGCAGAATTTCCTCACCCTTGTTCTGTGGATTTGGGTAAAAGGTAGGCAAGTGAATGGTTTGATTGAGGGCCACACTGGACAGCACCTTAGGCATAAATGTAGGGTTTGTCCACAGAGAAACCATGTCTGGATGAAAAATTATGAAAGGTTCCACAGCCATGAGTGCTTGTAACTCCGATACTCGCCTTGCAGAGGTTATGGCTAGGAGCAGAGCTGTTTTCCAGGATAAGAACTTAATATCCGTTGTTGATGCTGGCTTGAAAGGAGGCAGTGTGAGTTTTTCCAAAACATAATTGAGGTCCCAGGCTGGAATTGGTGCTCTCCTTGGAGGACTAATGTTTTTGGCCCCTCTGAGGTACTGCCTTATTAAAGGATGAGAAAAGATAGGTGGTTCCGTATTGTAATGTGCAGAAATGGCCGAGGCACGAATCTTAATTGATGAGAAAGAAAGGCCTTTGTTCAGCATCTCAGTTAGGTATTGTAAAATCTGAGGAATATTTGGTACAGACATGTCAATGCCTTGTTCCTGGTTCCAAGCACAGAATCTCTTCCATTTTTCTGCATAATATTTTCTGGTACTGGGCCTCCTGGTCCCCAAGATAACATCCATAACAACTTTTGAAAGAGGAGTTTTCTGAATGGCTACATTATCCGCCATGCTGCCAGATTTAAGGTCCTGAGTTGGCTGTGCATGATCTGATTGTTTTGTTGGGTCAGCAAGTGAGAAGTTTGAGGCAATATCCATGCTGGACCTTGAGACAAGCTCTTTAGGATTGGGTACCAGTGCTGGTGTGGCCAGTCTAGTGCAATCAGAATCATTTTTGGCTTCTCTTGTCTGACCTTTAGGAGTACTCTGGGAAGTAGAGGAAGAGGGAGAAAAGCATATACTGTTAGATGTTTCCAGCTGAATGATAGGGCGTCCACTTTCCATGCTTGCTTGTGGTAAATCCTTGTGCAAAATCTCTGCAATTGACAGTTGGGAGGGGAGGCAAATAGATCTATGTGTGGGCATCCCCATTTCCTTATTATCATCCTGAAGACTTGTGGATCCAGTTTCCATTTGTGGGGATCCATGAGGTTTCTGCTTAGATCGTCTGCCAGAGTATTTGTTTTTCCTGGCAGGAATTGTGCTTGCAGGTGAACTTGAAAAGCCAATGCTGTGTCCCATAAGGTCATTACTTGTCTGCAGAGGGTTTAAGAATGAGTACCTCCCTGCTTGTTTATGTACCACATGACCGTAGTGTTGTCTGTCTTTATCAGTAATTGTCCTGGATGAAGCAGGTCCTTGAAAGCTGTCAGGGCATTTTGAACAGCTAGCATCTCTTTTTGTTTGATGTGAATATGCATCTGGTTTGCAGGCCATGTGCCCTGAATACATTTTCCTGCCATATGGGCCCCCCAGGCATAATCTGATGCATCCATTGTCAGTGTCTGTCTGGCTGTGGATAGACTGAATGGCAGACCCTTGTTGTGGTGACAGGCTTCTGCCCACCATCGAAACTCCTGTTGTAGGCAGGGAATGAGTGCAATTACTGTCTCCAGGCTGTGGCAATGCTGAGTCCAAACACTTTTCTGATACAGTTGTAGTTTCCTCATATGCAGTCTGGCATATGGAATTAGTAGAATGCAGGATGCCATGAAACCCAAGGCCTGCAGGATTTTCCTTGCAGATAAGTGGGTTTTTGTTGCCAATTTCTTGAAGTAAGTAGTCAGTTGTTTTTGCTTGTCTGGTGTGAGATAAGCCATATGGGCAGTTGTATTTAAGCTTGCACCCAGGAATATTATCTCTTGAGAGGGTAATAGTTTTGATTTATTTTCGTTTACTGTGTACCCTAGGCCAATTAGTAATCTTTTTACAAATGCCAGATGCTGTAGAAGAGTGTCTTTGTTCTCTGCTTGAATTAGGCAGTCGTCCAAGTAGGGATATATTTGAATTCCTTTTTGTCTGTAAAATGCAATTACTGGTGCCAGGCATTTTGTAAAGACCCGGGGCGCAGTAGATAAGCCAAAGGTCAGTGCAGAGAATTGGTAATGCATTGAGCCAGCTATGAATCTGAGGTATCTTCTGCAAGATTGTCTGATTGGGACATGCAGATATGCCTCTTTTAGGTCCAAAGTTATGAGTCAAGCGCTGCTGAAGAGTCAACATCTTGAATTTTGGAACTTCCAGAAACGTATTTAGTATAGACAGGTCCAGAATTGGTCTCCAGGTTTTGTCTTTCCTGGGTACTAGGAAAAGTCCGGAGTAACATCCTTGCCCCTGCTCTTGTTGTGGTACTTGCTGAATGGCCCTCATGTCCACGAGGGCTGTAATTTGTTTTTGTGCCTCTGCCCACTGATTGTGTGGCAGGTCTGGCATGCCCTTTGACCTTGGTAGAGTGTGAAAATGGAACCTGTAGCCTTGGGACACTATGTTCGGAACCCATTTATCTTGGGTAACCATTTGCCAATTTGATGAAAAAAAGTGCTAGTTTTCACCCTAAGGGGGTTGTCAAAAGAAAACTGCTTGGAACTGGTAGAAGAAAGTCATTGGGACTGTTTCCTGTAAGGCTGTGATTTGTTTTCTCCGCTTTTGGAGGTAGAAGCACCCCATTGTTTAGGTCTGTATGAGCCTTAGGGCTGAGATCTGCCTCTGGGATGTCTGTATCTGTCTCTTTGTGGTCTGTCTGAGACTGGAAAGGACCAATTTTTAGAAGGGCAGTTTCTGCTAAACCTGGGTGGCTGTACCTGTAAGAAATCCTTGACTGCCTGCATGGATTTTGCTTTATCCTCCATTTTTTTCAACACCTCTTCTGCTTTAGTATCAAACAAAGTATCATGCTGTAATGGTGCATCTAATAATTTTGCTTTAACATTATCAGGCAGATTTTGTTCCTTTAACCAAGCATGCCTTTTAATAACTGAACCTGTAACAGCGGCCCTGCAAGAGGCCTCCAGTGAATCATAACCAAATTGCAAAGTATGCTTTCCCACTTGTTCAGTTGCATGCAATAAATCCTGCAATTCCTTGTTCTCTGAACATTCAGTATTTGTCAACATTTTTTGTTTAAGTAGTGACATTAAATATTGCTGATATTTAAGCATATGAAATTGACAATTTAAAGCCCTTACAGCCAGGGTGGCAGAAGTGTAAACTTTTTTCCCCCATCTGTCTAGAGCCCTAGAATCCCTATCAGAGGGACAGGGTTTTTTTACAGTAGAAGCTTTAACCCCCTTGGGACCCTGAGATATAGTTTCTGGGTCTGCTGCAGGGTTTTTATATAGGAATTTATGAGAATCCGGGACCCTGTAGTATCTGTCTGGCTTAGCAGGTGCAGAGGGTAAAGAGTCAGGGGACAGTCCAGACTCTGAAAATACACCATCTACAATGTCTAGAACAGGTGGAATAGCAAGAGGTCTGCCCTGAGGAAGAAGCAGGAAGTCTCTGAGCCTTTTCTTAAGACTCAGAATAATCTTGGCTCTCCCAGTGGAAATTCTCCCTCATAGTATGCAGTGTTTCCCCACAAGAATAGTCCTCAGGAGGAGAGGCTGAAGGAATGGATTCTTCAGCATCAGAATCCTCATAGGGAAGCATGGAGTAATCCTGTTCAGAAGAGGAATCAGAGCAAATAGAAACCTGATCAGAAGAATCATACTCTGTCTCTTGCCTAGGCCTCTTATCAGGAGGGAGATGGGAGCCCCTGATCAAAGTAATTAGGTCTTCGGCCATTTTGAGCATCTGTTTTTTAGGCATGGAAGTCTGAATAGGAGAATGCTGTACTTGTTTCTTTGTCTTTAGTGCTTTAGTCTTTGTCTTTGAAGCTGAAGATGGCTTAACATATAGTTGTGTAGGTCTGAAGACACCCTCAGAAGCCGATGCCTGCTCAGTGGCTCCGGACCCATCTGAGGGATTGATTTCCGAGTGTCCAATACCTTGAGTTTCCAGAGGCCCAGTTGGCTCCACGTGGGAGTCGGTAGAGGCCTGTGGCTCTGAGGTAGCGGGCACCAGGGGCTGCAAAAGCGCCTCACTGAGAACCGGCGAACCAGCGACTGGCCTAGCAGAAGCTTCGTCGTCGGTTTTGGACCTTGGATGCCTATCCTTGTCCTTGTCCTTGAGTTTTTTGTAAACTCCGGTTGTCGGCTGTTCTGCTGGCATTATATAATTAAATCTTTGGCCAAAGTAATGAAATGCAAAATCGAACCGATGCTTGATAGTGCGTTGGTTGAATCTAGCACAAAACCGACAGCTAGCAACATTGTGATCAGGGCATAGGTAAGGAATACAGTAAGAGTGAAAATCCTTATGAGGTATTTGCTTCCCACAAGAAATACAATTGTTAACTTTTTCTGACATCGGTCTGGAGCAAGAAAAAAGTTTCCCCAACGGGGTACTTAGCTTTAATGAAGACTTCGGTTCTGAAATTCAGATTTGAAAATCTCAGGAGTCGGCCGACCGGCACTTGCGAACTGCTTTTGCTTCGGGCACCGTGCGGCAAGAAAGACTGAAGAAAATGGCGTTGGCTGCATCTTTTATACCCCTGGCGCATTGACGTCAGGGAAGAGGCGACAGCAACCGACGCTGGACCTAGACTTTGGAATTCTGGCCGACTGCGGGTAGCCTGCCAGCAGGATAACCCAAGAGTAATGACTGCAACAGTGAAACACGATGAACATCTCCACACTAAACACACGTCAATAAAACTCCAAACCAAACACACATTTATAATACACCCAATTATGCATCCTTGTAAAACAACCATTATATGAAACAAAAAAATCCAACAAAATTCAATAATCAATAGATCAAAACCCTTCTGGAAAGCAGTTAATCACCTAAGTGGGAAAAATGCACACCCATCATCAAATGCTTCCTGTTCCCCCATTTACCCCTATGGGCTTCCTTAATAAATTTATTACTCTCCTAGTCACACAGTGGAAAACTCCTCACTCTCCGGACAATACACCAGCTCCTCTGCTTTTCATCCCTCTCTTGTACTTCAAACTAATTGAGGAAAAAAAACCCTCCTCCACTCTTCAGACAAACAGATGCACCAACAGGTACAGACGATATACAACCCTGGTTTATATACCACCGAAGAGACTCTCTCTGTCTCTCTCTCTCTCTCCCTTTCCTGCAAATACACAACTTTTGCATCACACAAAATATTATGTCAGATATATAGAAATCGACATTAGTTAAACCACTACCAAAGCTAAAACCTACCAACACCGCAGGTTTCCACAGAACTTCCATATTACCCACCTTAGGTAAGATACATAAAAAAAAAAATCACACATAACTAATTGATTACATCCAACAATACAAACTACTTGCTCATAAACAGCACTGCTTCTGGGCAGGGGTGTAGCACTATTACTGCAATATGGACACTTGCGATGAAACACTCCTTAATATGGACAAAGGGCAAGTTACAAGTGCAGTCTTTATCAACCTAACCAAAGCTTTTGACCCTGTAGACCACTCCGCCCTTATAACCGCATGCTAGAACTGGTTATAATCACTCTGGCTACACAGCTACCCCTCTAATCAGGATTTTTCATGCAAAAGTCAGATCATCCATCTCACCCAAAGCACCCTTAAATAAATGAGTGCCACAAGGTTCAGTTCTTGCTCTTTTAGTATTTTCCATTTTATTGGTAAACTCCAGTATGATTCACATCAAATTCCACTCTTGCTATATGCAATTGTTATGGTCCTGTTCCATTCCCTCATCTCCCTTCCAACCCTGAAACAGCAATTACAAATACACTTCAAATCACTCTCTACCTGGATTACTGACAAAGAATCTTCACCTTACATAATCCAACGCCAAATGCATGATCTCTGTGACAAAACCTAGACTTGCTAGAATCGCCAAATTCTTGCATATCAAAGCTGTGGACAATACATACATATATTGAGAATGTCAAGTCATTTATATTCCTCGGATTATGGCTGGACTCATCCTCACCTTTAATATATGCATCAACAGAGGCATACAGAAAATAAAGTACTTTGTATTCAGGGTGAGGAAGATATCTCACTTTATGTCCAAGTCTGCTAGATCTGTCATAGGTAAAATGGCCCTTTATCACGTCTGGGGTAGGGTGTGCCACTTACTGTTGCTGTCTCAAAGAAGAACAAGAATGCTACTTAAATCCTTTCAAATAAAATACATATATTTATTACTCTCTTTTCCGGAGAAGAACACAATTGTCTTAACTAGAAA
Source organism: Protopterus annectens (assembly GCF_019279795.1). Lineage (NCBI taxonomy): Eukaryota > Metazoa > Chordata > Ceratodontiformes > Protopteridae > Protopterus > Protopterus annectens. The sequence continues at coordinate 622,158,910 of NC_056746.1, read as the reverse complement.
AAGCCAAATGACTGCAAGCCAGGGAAGGGGCTGATCTCTTACTGGCCTCTTGGTTATTTAAACTCCTGCATTCTGACTCATTTACTTATTTAACTTCTAACCTCATCCCAAGGATATGCTCCTATAACCTTAGAAACCTGGACAACAATGGACCTCTGCCTGAAACTCCAGTAACCGAACTTCAGTGTAGAAAATACTGCTTCCAGCGCTTTGTTTAAAACCATGGGAATCTCTCCCTTCTCATCTCAGAGACATCATATCTTACTCATCATTCTGTGCCGATATGAAACCCTTGAATGTAAATGCTAACATTCAGGATAAAGCACCTTTGCTGACATCTGTTTACATCATATTCCTACATATAATGTTCAGTTGTCAATAGGCTATTTTAACTGTTTATCTCCTACTCTAATATTCAACCTCTAGCTCACCCATTCCACCTACTCTCAATTTTTTTCCCCTTGTTAGTAGAGGCACAGTAATCTGTTTTACAGTGAACTGTATTACATTCCATGTTTGAATTTATTCTACTATTTTCTATCTTTATTTCATTATAAGATCTTATTTACTTTTGTTTTGATACTTTCTGTACGTTTGTGCTGCCACTGAAACTGATCCAGTGAAATCAGAGCCATACCCTGGTAAAGAAATTCAAATAATTCAAATAAAATTGAAATACAGTCTGAGGGAGAAAAATATTTTTAGATAGAGACATATCAAATCCAGCTATTAGCCACAGCTTAACAAATTGCCAGGGCATGACTTGCTAGAGACCTCTTGCTACAATAAAAAAGAACATTTCTGTGGTTTTGGTTACACTCAAACCTCAGCGTAATGCATGGCTTGCAAGGTGAGAGTGTTTTTCATCATGATCCATATTGTATCACGAACATGTGCTGTAATGTGCTACTTTAGTGCCTTGCTGTAGGCCGGACAGGAGCTACAGAGTTGTTTGAATATAAAGGTACTGCTGTCAAGTATACACCATTGTGAAGATGCTGCACTACAATGGGGCATGGTGGCATAGGTGCTAAACCAGATTATTATCATGTCAGAAAGCAGTACTGGTGAAGTATGCTTCATCAATCATCAGTAAGCAGTAATGGTCAAAAGGGTTTCAATTGTTCTTTGCGGGAAGTGTACTGAATAAAAGTTACTTACTTTTATTTGCCTAGCATTTTCTGTGCTAGTGTTAAGCAAGGTTTCCATCAGAACAAACAGAAGATTGTTCATAAGTTACAAATGCAGCTGAAAGCAGAGCAAGTTTTTCTTAAAAAAAAAAAAAAAAAAAAAAAATGGTTCCACTTGAACCATTAAAATGTTTTTGCACTAATTACTAGACACTCTCGTGCAGCCTTGTAAATAGCCTTCCTACGGGAAAATAACTCTGTAATGAGGATGATGGAGATCAGTTTGAGTCATAAATGCTTACCAGATGTGAACTTGAATTTAACGGTTTTAGTGTGCATTCTCGGCATAAAGGCTCATTTGGCATTGAGCAGTATTAGTCAAATTGTGCAGTCATACCTACTGGCCTATGACAAGAGTTATTTTGTAGGGGTCTGTGAAATGACAAAAAAGAAGAGAATAACAGAAATGGCAGCCTTTTTTCTGACAAAATACTTTTGACTGCCAGAATTGGACTTGCTATGCCGGCTAAAATGGAAGGATAACTGAAAGTATACACAGATGCTCTGAGCTAGTAAGTTCCAGAAATAGAAAGGAAATTGTAGCCCAGTCAGTGGAAGTGGCAGTTTAACAGTAATGAGGACTAGCACCTCCTCGATGGCAACCAGATGAAATGATTGCTGTTAGGCATTTGTAAAGCTGCAGCCAATAAAGCTGTTTCATTTCACAAAACAATAGTGCATAACATTCAATTCAGACAGCAATGAAGCTGTTGTACTGGATCATCTTTTTTTTTCTTGAATAGCTTGCATGGCTTTTTCTTGGGGAGGCTATGCATGTAAGACATATGGGTTTTCATGGAGAAACTGATAGAGTGACATTTCTCCTCTAGGATTATTGCTCTAATTTTTATTCTCTGGTGTCCCTCATGTTCCCACATTTTAAAGGGGAGATGGCAGTTCTCAGTAAACTTCTCCTTTTGCTTAGCCAGTGGCAGCATTGCAAATGTACTTTTATCTGCAGTTGAAAAATGTACTTTTATCTGCAGTTGTAAAGTGTGCCTCATGAAATAAATGTGCAAATTTGAAATATCTCCAAAAATGTGACTGTTGATTTAACTTTTTATTAATCTGCTTTATTTACTTTCATTAACCAACATTTAAGTGTAGCTAAAGGAACAATCTAACAACTGTCTCATATAGAAATGATCATATATGTTGCAGATCTTTTGTAAAATTCTGATTCTGCTCTTTGCAGTCATTCTCTGGGGTATGTTACCATGGCAAGGATGTTAACATTGAAACCTAGTGAATCGGGATCCCTCAGATGAACCACACTGCTCTAGTGAATGTTACTTTTCCACTCACAGAGCCTAAATACTGGAGTAAACATTTCCAACAGCATGCAGCAGACTCATTACTGGTCACACTATAAAAGCCATATGACATTGAGATGCATGGCTAGCAACAGCAATTTAACGAACTGTAAGGCTGGAATACATTTCACAATTTTGAAATGACACTGTGATCTTGTATATTAACAATGAGGCCAGGAGCCATTACTGAAACCCTTCATTGGGAAGCCTTAATTTTATATGTGAAATTCCCTGTATGATATTTCTTTAAGTTTTGGCATGGAGATACTATAAGAAAACATTTCTCTGCCAAATTGTGTCTCTCCAAATCTGAACATATGCCTGATGGCTTTAGTCAATGTTTATTGCATCACAGTTTCTTTCTGCAGCAGCAGCTTGTAAGATCATAAGCAGAATTCTGAAATGGAACAGTGTATGACAGTAGTCATGTGGCTCCTGTATCACTTTTTTTGCATATGCACAATCAAAAGTTCTAGAGGAGTAAAATTGAAGTTATATATAAGCATTATATATCTTATTTTTCCTAGTAGTGGAAGGCACAATGCCAAGCTCTGTGGCAGTTGGCATACCTAGAATTTTAGGGCTTATATACCAGCTTGTGCATTACATTCAGCAATGTCCTGCCCTAAGTGAAACAATTACCCTGTACCCCAAATAATGCATGCTTCATGACAGAGTAGCTTTTTTGTATTATAACTGCATTAACTAATTTGTCTTACACTTTCAAAACAAACTGAGCTGATTAGAGGGGTTCCAGATTGAGTGATCACAGGCACAATCACTTAGCTAAGATCTCCCCAAAAAGAATCAGGTTTAAAAACTGTATGGCTGGTAACATATGTGCACAGTAGGTTAGCCTATAGAGAAACATAATCATTTTAGAGTAGCAGTCAACAGAGTGACCCACTCAGTAATAAACTGTAGTGACATCTTTAAAATATAAGTCATTCTGCTTTATGCATTACAGCCTAGATGTCTGCACAGTTAGATGCAAGTTAGGTGAATGCAGCACTGAATGTTCACTCAGGGCAAGCTTCTTACTCACTCTTTTACCTTTGGTCACTCATAAAAACAGAAATCTATACTTCAGGCATTAGCAGGTTAGCAAACGCACAAAATACATTTTAGGCACCACGACAAGGATTTCTTTGCAACAAGAGAAGTTGAATATTGTAAGTCTGTGTTACTTAGAACCTGACAACACATTCCTTCTGTACAGTTGGTATAATGTACTGTTAACTATGAGTTTGAGTTGAGCCTGTAATGTACACTTTACTAGGGATTTACCAACCTCCAGAGATTTTACCTTGAGAATATATGGAGTGGAACTTGTAAATGCTGGCTTTGGGTTGACTCCCAACATGCAACTAGAGACTGCTAGGGTGAGCCTGTACCAAAAGCGCAAGTTACAATTTATGATGACATTTGTTTTCAGCTCAAAAATCATCTACGTTAACGAAAACCATCCTATGCTACAGAAATTTCACTGCTGTAAAAAATGATCTAATGCCCCATGTGTTGCTCAGGACAGGAACTGCCTGAATAAATCTCCTTTCCTGTGAAAACAGAAAGAAGAAACTACTTGATGTGACTCATTGACAAGGATATTTACCCTTTTAGTAGCCAGTTAATACTAATGAGGTTCACAAGGAGTAGAATACAAGTACCACAAATATGATTATAAAGCTAAAGTTAATGCACACTCTGATGCCAGAAATGTCATAGCAAAAAAAATGTCCTCATTCTCAGAATGGAATATGTCCTACCCATATCTCACTCATCCTATAGCACTAATAGAATCCAAACAGCATGCAAAGCCATATGCAGGTTTATTAATGTTTCATCTCAACTTCAACACTACTATAGATCACTCCAGAAGCTAAATTGCTTCCTATCACCCTCCTTAAGGAATAAACTTCATCTCAGATCCCCCTTTATGACAGCAAGACGATAAAAGACTTACTCTACACCACCCACTCTTCAGCATCACCATAGGTGAAAAGTTTCTCAAGTTATCCTTGTGGACTAGGACCATCTCCTCCCGGTCCTTAGGTGTATTACTAAATACAAAAAGTTAAAAGTTCAAGAAAAGGCTACACATGCATCTAGACACCACATACAAATGTAAGCACTGTGACAACCCCACTCTGGGCCAGTAATCAAGGAGCCTGTATCCTCACCACTGACACTGGAGAGGAATGTTCACTTGGAACAAAAATGGATACACCCAGTATTTCCAGATGCAGTTCTCTGTATCAAGCATGATTTCCCTTAAGAGCACACAGGGAACACACTAAGTTCAGGGGTTGGTTCCTCTCTCTCCAGATGCCCAATAAGACTCCTCACTGGCACAGCTGTAGGGTTGAGTTCTAAGCCAAATGTCCAAGCCAAGTCCTCCAGCACCCTCTCTGTAAAACCAGTGCTTCATGTCCCTGCTCCAAGCAGCTGACAAACATACTCTTTGAGATTTGTTTTTCACACACACACACACACACACACACACACACACACACACACACACACACACACACACACACACACACACACACACACACACACCTGGGAAGGTTTGGCACAGATTTGCTAGCTATGTCCCCTCTGCCCAGAATATAGGGTAGTTACTGCCACCAGACCCTCCACAGCCAACTATACTAAGACTCTTACAAGGGTACTCAACTATACTGAGTGAAATTAATATTAGTACAAATGGTAATGTTAGCCAAACAAGAAGGCTTTCAGGAGTGGTCGCCAAATTAGTATGAGTACTCTCCAAGGTTAAAATATTCTCTAAAGCACCAGCCACAATGAAAAATTAAGTATATTTAATAATAAATAATAAAAGAACATGGAAATAATAAATATATATCTATTTACAATAAAGACCAGAGTTTCAATCACAAGAAATATTAAAATAACACAGATCAATAGATTCACACAGATACAGGAAAAACAGTACTTAACTAATCTCACTATATTTTCCTGATTGATCTAAAGAATTAGTATTCCCTGGTCACTTACTAGAGCAAGACAAGATGAAGTAGGTGAGGAGTTCTTCCTTGTCAGGTTCCAAAAACAGAGTGCTAAGTCACTGAGAGACTTCCCTCTGTAATATTGAAATATTCCTTCAGAGTTGGTTACAAAATGACATCACATCTGGTCATCTGACTCTGTTACCCACACTACTCCCATCTTAGAGGCTGCCAGATTTAGCACATATGTGTTACAATACATATCTCCAGTTTTGCTGAAGTTTATTGCAGAATCTAGAAGCTTTAAAACAATTTCAACACTTCTGCTCTTCCTACAGAGGCTAACAAACCATACTTCTTACAGACATTGCATCTTTGGCTTCATTCAAAACTGTGAGAGAACATCTTTATAGTGTAGTCCAGTAATTTCATTTCAGAACATTTTTCAAAGTTAGCTGCAGTGGACTATGATTAACCTCTTCTCTTCCAGTATCCTCTGTTACAATATATACATTTCAACAGTTACAACAATACATGTATATTTCTTCCTCTGTCCAACAGGACACACTGTTGATACATTTTTTAACACAAGAAACTTTACAAATACATTTTCAACACAAACATATGTACAAATCAGTTTGATATACAAATTATATATAATTCTTTACAAAATTCCAGCAAGCTTTGCTGACATATGTTATACATCCACTGCCCTACTTCTCCTGGCACAGCTGGCAATACCTTACATTGCTACAAGTACTTTAAACATAAAGGTTAAGGACAAATAACCTCTGTGAAGAAAGCCTCACAATGTCTCCTGCAGCAATGCATCTCTCTGCCTATGTAGTGTAACCACTTTGCATTATATAAACAGCCATGTTCATATGTATCTCCATAGACAATTTTTATGTTTTTGCTTGTAATCACAGACTAGTTATTGTTAATAAATACTGTAACTCTTTATCAAACACTGTTCTGTACAATATTGTTACTAATGTAGAAATGAATGCTCTCAGTAATGTGAAAACTCTAGCTTACTGTTTAATATTCACTTAACTGAAACATCTTTCCCACAGTAATATGATTCTTCTGGATACTGTTTAATGGACTTGCTTTGTAAGTCACAGATTTTAAATGCATTTCACTTTAAGATGTTTGGTCAGTATGACATAAATTGTACCTGTTTTGTGACTCTTAATGTTATTAATCCTGTGGCATGCCACAAAGGACACCAATACCAACCTATCTATCCAATTAACAAAGTCTTAAGTAAATAAAATAATACAAAAACTTGAAATTGTGGTTCTTCTTTTAATTTTTTTATTACTTTCGAAAGTTTTGACTACTTTGATTGTGATTGTCTTGAATTTAAATGTCACTATCATGCCTCCCCCACCAAAAAAAATCTACATCTATATATCTGTCTATATCTATCGCTATATATATATATATATATATATATATATATATATATATATATAAATATATATGTATATATATATATATATGTGTGTACTTGTCTTTCGTGTCTGGCTATTTTTTACCATTCTTTGTCCCCATTGCCTGATGATCATTAGCCCCTTCCTTAGTTAATTGACCCATTCCTTCCCTGTTACTGGCTGAGGATGTGCAGGGAAGGGTCACCATTCAAACAGCCATCGGGTTGGTTTGAGGATTTTCTTATTTTCTTTCCAACCCTGTGTGCACCCAGTGAGTTATTGCAATGGACTGCCCATAAAAGACATCTCTTTACTTTCATAAAGGTTGTTTTCATGCCTCTTCCCATTTAGCATTACAGTAGCAGTTTTCCCAGTCTCCACCAGCAAACTAACATCACCCAGTATGCCCCGTATATGCACATAAACCCCTCCCTTCCCTTGGATTGGCTTGCAGGCCACACCCCTTCACTTCTTCCTCTCTCTGCCAAGCTTTTCCAGTGCTGGTGCTGTAATCGAGCCTTGCTCATATGGGTTGCCATCAGATCTCCATCTCTCTGCAGCATAAAGTCAGGCTTCTTTCTTGTAGGGCTTCTTCTGAACATTTTTCTTGTTTTTTTTTTTTTCTGTCTTCACTGTGAGAAAATGAGATAATCTCCAAAACTGCAGACAGTACTGATATGGTGTCTTATCAACTCTGTTTTATGTATGGTGCTGTCAGTGCTCTCATTCATTATTCTATTGATTTTATTTTGCGAGGGATAACAGCTTGTTTTCTAGTGCTGAAGTTTCTGTCATGTATGCAGTACTCTGACGTCTAAGTCACAGAGTTTACTAATGTTTTGGATGAGCTGCAATATGTGTAGTTTCACCGATTAAACTTCTGTTGCTATTGCTTACACTCCAGCTCTGTACTGTTTTCATGTGATAGTGCTTGCCACATGCATTATTTTGCATTAAATTTAAGATGCCCTATTTCAGACCATTTCTCAAATTTTGTCAAATCCATTTCCAATTTTTTATAAGTTCTTGATTGTCAATGCTACTGAATCTCTGTGTGATGATCAGAATGATGTACTTTTTTGTTTTCAAGGGCATCTGTAGTGCAACTTACATTGCAACTGAAACTGACCAGTCTCACTGTGTATGGGCCTTACCCTGCTGGTAGCCATCCGCTCATTTGTTTGGACTTCCTTTACTATTTGTATTACATCTATGTGACTACTACTTGTCTTGTCTAGTACATTCCATCTGGACCTACACTCACCTTTCACTTCCCCCTGCCACTGACCCATTGGGCAGTCCAGCTGCCAGTGATATAAACATGGTGATGTTGTAGTGTACTGGTTCACAAAATGCGCAGTAGCAAACACCGTCCCAGCCGATTGACATCACAGTACTAATGAATATTTATTATGATTTGGTTCTCACCGCATGAATATTCATTCTTCAGCCATCATTATGCACGTGGACTTGGGTACATAGAAAGCCTCCTTACTTTCGTACATGTGACAAATACAGTTTGTTCCCCATTTCGTGAACTTCACTTATTTGCAGTAGCAGCTGTGTTTTTACTGCTTTCAGACAGCAGCTTCTTTACTGAAGTACTGTCCCCTAGTACTGCTTTAAAATTGTTACCTACTTGAAGTCTCATCGGGTGGAGACATGAACATAAATCCAGCTCTACCAGGTCATGGTTCTGATTTTTTCTCTTGGGCTCTGCTTTCCAGGATGTCAGACAGCTGTTCTGTGTAAAGTACAGATAATTTCCTTTGGGACTTGCAAAATGATTTTCTGAGCTAACCATTTGGTGTCTGTAGTCAAAAAAATAAGACCAAACAGCTGTCGGACTTCCAGGAGAGTCAACATGGTAACACGTTTACATACATAGTTTTATTTTGCTTGTGTTGCTTTTACCTTTGAGTAGACAATTGTTTACAGTTCTTTAATTTTTGATTTGTTGATCTCATTTGAAATAATACATGGCATTCTAATTGTCTGAAATTACTATGAATACTTCTGCCACTCAATTTAGGAACAAAATAAGCAATTTTTGCTGGCAGTAATGCTATGGATCACTTGTATCACTTATTTCTTTTTTGATTGCACTTGTCATAGCACTTGCCATGTGCATTGTGTGTGTGTACCTTTAGGAATGCATTTGACTTTGCAGTTCATGAGATTCTTGAGACTCTTGTAGGAAACTAGAGAAAATACTTAAAAAAAAGTCTGCTTTTTCCAGATGTTATTAGTGTTGGGAGTATAGTGTAGATGGAATGTTCTGCTACTCACAGGTATTTGCATAATTCTGGCACTAGAAATAGCTTAGATTTCAAGTATACAGCTATAATTAACTGTAAACAATGGAGTATATCTGTTCTTTTATTAGTATATTGAGTATATTCTGCACACTCAGTGACAACTTCTAGAGGCTGTAGAACTCAGAGCTGCTCATCTACATTCATTAGATGCATGATGTCACAGGTAATATGCAATGCCAATCATGACTCATTTTCATTCCGCTTCACAGACAATAGGCTTGTATCACCCTGGCCACGCCCACTCCTGAGCGAAACTGCTGGTGAGTTGGTACACTACAACATCACCATTAGACTGCAAGGGTGGGAGTAACTACTCTACATGCTCTTTGACTAGAACTGCATATAGAATTTGTACAAAGCAGCATGTTATCCAAACCCCAAATCTTCATTATCAATACAGCAAGCATATACAAGTCAAACTAGACTGTCCTCTGAAAATTGTACCTCAGTACTGAAGATGTCTGACTGAGATATTACACAGTTACAACAGTAAAATAAAGAGCATATCTTACTCAGATGTTAACAGACTTTCAGTATAAGAATGAGAACAACAGAGTAGACACCATACTCACTACAGGCAGATGTCTGGAGCACACGTGTTCATTATACAGATGCCAGTACAGTTACCACACCCATTATGTCTCCCAGCCTTTAAACACTGGCACCAGATAGAGCTGCATCACCTCAGAGAGCACCAGACATATACCATTCATGCCACCATCAATCTTAACAGGGCAGCAGGACAGCATGGCACAAACAGTCTAAACTATTCAGACACAACCTTCAGACTAATACACCAAATGAAACAATGAGCAGATGCTGATACTATGTACACCACAGAAATGGACAGAGGGTGCTGAATCACTGTAGAGAAACAGATTTACTATTATGGAGAGTATAAACATAGCATTGCAATGTCATTTCCTTTACTTCTTCTTTATTTGTTTTTTAATTTCTCCAAGTCTTTTGGGTTTCTAATACCATGATGGGAATGGACCCCATTCCTAAGTCAAAGTATGATTAAAGTTCATGAAATTAGTATTGTTTCAATCTTTGATGTCAGCCAAAAGTGCTCTTCGGATCATCAGCAATGTGCCCAGTAATGACTCCTTCTGCAATTCGGATGGAATTACATGTATTGGTAACAAATCTAATTATGATTGTAGATTCATTTTTATAAGACCCGTTGCTCTTACTACTACTGGAACTGTCTGGATATCTTTCTTCCACATGGCTCTTGTTTCTGCCTGCAGATGTTGATATTTTTATGACCTTGTGGCTCTTGGCACACTGTAGTCACTGGGTGTGTCAATTTCAATGATCAATGCTACTTTTGTCTTCTTTTCTTAAACCACTATATCCGGTTTTCTAGCATCTGTCTTTTGAACTGTAAACTTCATTTTCTATGATGCTTTGTGGCTCATGTTTCCAGTGCTTTTCAGCCACTTCAATACCATAATGATTGCACAATCCCCAGTGCAACAATCTTACCACATTATTATGCCTTTCAGTATACAGTCCTTCTGCCATTAGTATGTTACAACCCGTATGTCGCAACCTGCAACAAGGCGTGCAACTGTTTCCAATTTGGTTTTACAAAACCTACATTTGTCTGTTTCTCTAACATGTTCAATGGACTTTGTAAACCAATGTGTACGTAGCCCACTATCTTGTGCCGCCAATATTAACCTTTCATCTCTTGGTTTGAATTTGCCTCTCCTTAACCATTTCTGCATGCATTCCTGATCAACATGAAGTTCTTCCAGAAGTTTTCTATACTTCCAAATATATTTATGCTTTTTCCACATTTCTTGCCCTATCATCTGGTCCTTCACCTTATATTCTTTCTTTTGCTTTTTGGCACATTCAGTTGCTGCCTGATTTTTATCCACTTCTGGTTTCATTTCCATTCCTGCTTGATGCTGATATGCTTCGCTAAGTAAAGCAGAAAAGTCATCTTCGATTTATTCTCCTCATATTTCAAAACTTTCACTACGTTTGGGTCTTGTGAGGTCAGCAGATATGTGTGGAGTCCCATGATTGCAGATCTATACATATAATCAATTTCAAGGAGGCCCCATCCCTCCTTCAGAACGGGGAATATATAATCTTGGTATATACTGATTTTTATAAATCATTTGGTGAGCATGAAGCATCCTTCTTGTTTTCCTATCTAATCTATCCAACATGTTTTGGGGCCAGTCAATCACTCCAAAACTGTAAGTTAGGACAGGAAGAGCAAATTGATTTATAGCTTGAATTTTGTTCCTAGATGTCAGTGCTGTTTTCAGGATTAATTTAAGTCTTCTGAAATATTCCTTACTAAGTTTTATTCACATTTGTTCATGTTTTATTGCTGATGCTTCATCAATTCCCAAGTATTTATACACTCCCTCTTGCTCAAGTTCTTTTATACCACATTCTTGTCCCAAACTGATATTATCCTGACGTTGCAGTTTTCCTGCTTTAAAAGTTGCTTTTCCACATTTATCAAGACCAAATGACATTCTTACATCATCTGAACAAGTTTTGACAACTTGCAGTTGTGCTTTCAGTTCCTCATCTGATGTAATGTGATGTTTTAAATCATCGACAAAGAGAAGATGAAAAGTCTTTACACTTTGTTGTTTTCTAGGATCCAAATTATAGCCATGGCCTAAGCTATTAAGTAAACAGTTTAATGGGTTAGGGGCAAGGCAGAATAGCAGCAGTGACAGGGAGTCACCCTGGAATATCCCCCGTTGAATTTTTATCTTGGGATAATAATGTGTCCTTTATCATGGCTTAATAGCAAAGTGGTCTGCCACTGTTTCATGGTCATTGTAATGTAGTTGATTGGTGTATTATACATTTTTAAGCACTCTTTTATCCATGAATGTGGGATACTATCAAATGCTTTTTTGTAGTCAATCCATGCTACACTTAGATTGTTCCCCTTTTTACAGTTCTCCACTATGACTTTATTTAACAACAAATGATCCTTTGTTCCATATGACTTTCTTTTATTGCCCTTTTGTTCTACTGCCATAATTGAGTTTTATTCTAAATGACTACAAACTCTATCAGCATCAATTCCCATGTATAGTTTATATCTCATCAGAAGGCAAGTTATTGGTTTATAATTTTTAGGGTAGCTTGCAGATTCACTCTTAAGTATGAACATTGTTTTTCCTGTTGTTAGCCAGGTTGGTGTCTGTTCGGGGTGCACATATAAATAATTCTTACTCATGGCTAAATCCTTGTGCAAAGATGTTAATACTTTCAGCAAAAATTAGGTACTGCATCTGGGCCTGGGGTTTTACAGTTAGAGGCTTTTCTCAACTTTATTTCAATCTCTGTGTCTGTTACTTCATCCCATTTCATATCATGTACCTTTAAACATCTTATTCTTTCTTTAACTTCTTCTATCCATTTAGCATCTTTGTTATGTTCCACAGGATCTTCATAGATACTTCTCCAAAATGTATCTATTTCCAGGGGCGGCTCATGGCATCGGACTGCCGGGCTGCAGCCCCTCAGCTAAAAAGAAGAAGAAATGTAAAAAAAAAAAAAAAAAAAAAAAAAATACCTTTGCAGCTGTTTAATGTAAAAATTCAAGTCTGCGACTCGGAAGTACGCGCATGCGCACTTAACCGCCTCGGGCTGCGGCAGTTTTAAATAGATTTTTTTTTTTTTTGTTTTGATTGCAGCCCGGTGGTGTAATGAAGGCATCATTGTGATGCCCAGACGTCAATGCGGTTCCAAACCGCATAGAATTGGAAGGGGCTCAGACTGCGACGTCCGCAGGCACGTCATGATGTGCTTGCTGGGCTAAAGGCTGCTGATTGGTTGTTGCTCGCTTCCCGGGCTTTATGTGCTGGGAAAAGAGCGAGAATCAGTCAGTTGAGTTGTGGGCTTGACTTGTGGTGTCCGATTTTATTATTTGGCAATTGGCATTGGATTTTATTTATTTTTTTATTTGGGCGGATTTTGTCAGCTGTGCTGTGCAGCCTGTGCTAGCCTAGCCTGAAGGAAGAAGAACAGAAGAAGAAAGAAGAAGAAAGAAAAGAAGTTAGAGAAGAAGAACAGAGTGGAAGGTGCAGAATTAAAGTAAGTATTGTAGCTTATGTAAATGTGCAGAGAATCCCACCCATCCAAGGTAGACACAAGTACTAGAGTGGCTTTTCATCTGTCCTTGATTTTTACAGAATGGTCTGGTTTCTGTCATATGTTTTGCACTGTTGATTTATGCTTATTACTCAAAGTGCCTGTTGCTCTGTGTTTAAGTAGCAATACTTTAATGACCATCAGGTAAGCTTGGCTGAGATTGCAAGATGCAAGTAAGCTTTAATAAGCATACTTTTAAAGAGTTGCCAACATTGAAAGCCTTGATGTTGCCATGTAGAGAATACTTAACTAGATAATGTATAAGCCTTGTGTATTGAAATGCATATGCCAGTATTTGTAATAAAGGACAGAATTACATTATTTTAAGAGTCTCATTACACTTGGAGACTTCCAATCATCTCTGCAGGCTTTACCCGTAAACCGAATGCCAATCGCGTGGTCCATAACCTGTACAGTAATCCTTTTAAGCAATGTATCTTGAGCTTATTTCTTGTTTGCTTTTCATTTTTTACTTTGATCATGTTTTCCCCATGAAACAAGTAGATGTCAGGCAGCAGGTCTTTTTTTGGATAAGGAACATTTTTACAAGTGGGGGCATCAGAGATTTCTACTTTCAGCATGTTACTTGTTACTTTAATAAAGCTGAATATGAATTATAATTAGAACTGCAGTGCAAGAAGTGGTTTGAGTTGAGTGCTGCTTGTTTTTCTTATACTTGATTTTGACTGGCATTCCATTAATGTATTTAAAAAAAAGCAATTTATTTTTTCATGCCTCACAACCTTTTTTGTTTCCATCTAGATATTACGCTGTCATGCAGCCAATGCATTGAAATATTTTTATTCTTCTACACTTCATTTTGTCTTGATTGGACTCTCATAATGACGGTTTGGCACCCAGGGCAGTATATTTAGTTTTTGTGGTTTGTACTACAGGTGTGTGTGTGTGGTAGGAAATACCTCAGGCTTGAACCCTGTACCTTGTATGCAGGTGTTAAAGACCTGAATTCCCTACCCACCACCATTTGTAAAAAAAAAAATTGCAGATTTTTGCCTCATATTTCATCTGATCTGTTCCTCATAATATCTGTGGTTTGTAAATGCTGCAATGCTTGATATTTGATAGTGCAGTGGTAGTATTGTTGCATCACAGCTGCAGGTTCTCAGGTTTGATTTTTGGCTGGGTTGCCTTCTTTGTGGGGTCTGTATCTTCTCCCTGTGTTTGTGTGGGTTTGCTTTTGTGTCCTATCATGTTACAAAGACATGTCTGCATTATTTCTTCCTGGGCCTCTGCTGAACATTTTTCTTTGTTTCAAGTCAGACTGTCCTGATTAACAAATGTTAAATAAAATTGACAGGCATTTGAATTTCAGACTTCAGGTTTCTGAGGGTTTAATTCCTTGTATATTTGATGGGGTAGTGGTAGTATTGTTGCCTCACAGCTATAGGTTTTCTGGTTTGATTCTTGGCTGGGGTGCCTTCTGTGTGGAGTCTGCATCTCCTCCCTGTGTTTGTGTGGATTTGCTCTGGTGCCCTGTCATTTTACAAACACGTGTCTGCAGTATTTCTCCCTGGGTCTTTGCTGAAAGGTGTTTTTGTTCTGTCAGCAGTAAAATTGACAGGCATTTGAATTTCAGACTTCATGTTCTTCAGAAAATACATAGTAACACAACCGTAACACAACCTTTTATTCTAGCAATTTTCTAAGTTTATAAGATGAATATTTGAAATTTGTCCCTATTTTTGGGACTGTATTCCCCCATTATTGGCTTTGTCCAGGTTTTTTGTGCTAAGGTTGACAGCTATGGCAAGAACTGAATTCACTGAATATGTTTGAGGGCTGTATTCCCTCATTACTGGGTTTGTCCAGGTGTTTTGTACTAAGAGGTTGACAGCTGTGGTGAGAACTGAATTCACTAAATGATAGCCATTTAAGTTTCAGACTTCTTCTCTTTTACAAAGCAGCTGATTTGGCGTAGTGGTATGTTGCTCTGACTGTTTTGCACAGGGACCTTGGCAGTAAAATATATGGTGATAACACAGCATTTTATTCTAGCAACTTTCCAAGATTATACAAGCAATGTTTAATGTGTCCCTGGTTTTTGGGCTTTTGACCCCCCCCAGTACATTTTGGCTTTTTCCAGTTTTCTTGTGCTGCGAAGTTGAGATGCAGTTGAGTATTGAGTAGATTTTACAAGGAGCTGAGAGCTGCAGGGGAACAGAAGTTTAGTGTTGCTTAAGTGACGTTAGTTTGCCTTGTTAATAGCACAACAGGTTGTGTACTTGCTTTTGATGCAGAAGGCTGTGGGTTCTACTCCCACAAGGAGTGGATGCTGCCGTACTGAGAATGTTCTCCTTGGTGAAGATACTAACTATGAGTCTGTTAACAGTTTGCCATCCATTTCCTCTTGCAATATTACTAGCTTATTGTTTTAATGTAATATAGGCAATTTATTCCTGAGGGGCAACAGACACTTTATTTTTCGATGAAACCATGAAATATAAAGGTGTTTGCTAGCAGCAACCTCTTCATTAGTTACAGATTTCTTTAATGTGGAATTATTTAGATGACTTTTACTTCTTCAGAGATTGTGCATATTTACTGATAATGGACTGCAGAATTGTGCATATTTACTGATAATGGACTGTAGAATTGTGCATATTTACTGATAATGGTGGACTGTGGAATTGTGCATATTTACTGATAATGGTTGACTGTAGAATTGTGCATATTTACTAATAATGGTGGACTGTGGAAGTCTGAGTAGACTTTTATGATAAATGTTCTGAACTGGGCAGTTTTGCCATTATGGGTGCATGCATTTTGTTTTATTGCTTACTGGAAAAATGTTCAAAACAAATTTAAAACGCCCTCTAACAACTGTACTGTATTGTACAAGGAATATAATTTAGTACAATGAGGAAGGTGTATCAAAGAGCACATGTATGTTTCATATGCAATGGGCCTATGATTTGAAAACAGCCCAAAATTAATCTTTATCTGCCACTGACAAAATGTATTTTCTTTGAATGTGGGTTGCAATGCTGTTTCAATGAATGTGAGTTTCAAGGGCAGAGAAGTTTTTTAATGCTAAGTTTTCATTGTGAGACTGCATTGCTTTGTTTAGCAGATGACTTAGTGTTTGTGCTGTAAAATACAAAATAAAACTTTCAAATGAAGTCCAACTCATCATAGAAGTAAAGCAGTATGCACATTAGTGTTTATGGTAAATGGAGTGAAATAGCCAAGTAATGGTTCATTGGAATGGCTGCAGAGGCTCCATTCAACCATGATTTTGTCAGGGGGGAAGGGCAACAAACTCAGACAGGCCCAGCTGAACTATACCTCCCAACTGTCCAGATTTTCAAAGAATGAATAGATTTTTGCTTCTTATTTTTGGTTTCTTCTTCATAAAATTTGTAGTTTTCTGGCAAATCATTTAGGAATTAAGTCACTAAATAATGATACACTAAGTTTCAGACTTCATAACCTTCAGAAAAATGCATGCTAAAGTAAGAACTGTTATTCTATCAACTGTCTCAATTTATACAAGAGCAATTTTTAGTACTGTTTATATGTTCCCCCAATATATTTGGCCTTGTTCAGATTTACTGCATTAACAGGTTGAGAGGTACATGCAAATAAATTGCTTTATATAATAAGGCATAGCCAACCTCTCAACTGTCCCTGATTTTGGCTCAAAATGTTGCTCTTCCCCCTAATAATCCCTCCACAAAATAGCAATTTTGGAAGAAAACATGGAGGGTTTACAATTAAGAAATAAATGTAATAATCAAAGTTATAGATTACTTGAAATGCATGTAGATTCTTTTATTTTGTCAGCTGCTCAAGTTAGCAGTACTAATATTAAAGTGTCCCTTCTTTGACAGGTTCCCAGCTGTATTGTGTGGCTATTTTATATTTTTGCATCACATTTTTGGTCCATTTTTCATAAAATTGTGTTTTTTGGCAAATTAGTGACAAATCACTAAAGACTGAAGTTAGAAAATAATGACAGACATTTGAGTTTCAGATTTTATACCCATCAGAAAATTCATACTAATGCAAGACCTATTCTATTATCTTTCTAAGTTTATTAGAGCAATATTTAAAATTGTCCTTATTTTTGGGCCTTTGTCCCACTTCTGTGTATGGCTTTGTCCAGATTTCTTGCTCTGAGGTTGAGAGGTATGACAAATGTGTCAGGGCCATCACAGTCAGCCAGAGACATTTCAAATTGTGACATACTTGTTGCACCCCACTCCCCCATGTAGTGACTCTCAATGTGTCCAAGCAAGGCAAGGAGAAGTTATGCAGTGTAAATATGCAGTGTGTCCCCCCATCAAAGGTAGACACAAGTACAACAGTGGCTTTTCATCTGTCCTTGATTTTGCAGAACGGTCTGGTTTCTGTCATATTTTTGTACTCTTGATTTATGCTTATTACTCAGATTTATGCTTATTACTCAGAAAGTGCCTGTTGCTCTGTGTTTAAGTAGCAATGCTTTAATGACCATAAGGTAAGCTTGTCTGAGATCGTAAGATGCAAGTAAGCTTTAATAAGCATACTGTTAAATAATTGCCAACATTGAAAGCCTTTCTGTTGTTGCCATGCAGAGAATACTTGACTAGATAATGTATAAGCCTTGGGTATTAAAGGACAGGATTCCATTATTTTAAAAAGCTCATTACACTTGTTGGAGACTTCCAGTCATCTCTACAGACTTTACCCATAAACTAAACAGAATGCCAATCATGTGTGGTCCATAACCTGTACAGTAATCCTTTAAGCAGTGTATCTTGAGCTTGTTTCTTGTTTGCTTTTCAGTTTTTACTTTGATCATGTTTTCCCCATGTAACAAGTAGATAGTTGTCAGGCAGCAGGTCTTTTTTGGATAAGAAACATTTTTACAAGTGGGGGCATCACAGAGATTTCTACTTTCAGCATGTTACTTGGTACTTTAATAAAGCTGAATATAAATTATAATTAGAACTGCAGTGCAAGGAGAAGTGGTTTGAGTTGAGTGCTTCTTGCTTTTCTTATACTTGATTTTGACTGGCATTCCAGTAATGTATTTAAAACGTAATTTATTTTTTCATGCCTCACAACCTTTTGTTTCCATCTAGATATTAGGTAAGCTATCATGCAGCCAATGCATTGAATATGTTTATTCTTCTATACTTATTTTTGTCTTGATTGGACTCTCATAATGATGGTTTGGCACCCAGGGCAGCGTATTTAATTAAAGTTAGTTTTTGTGGTATTGAGCATGGCCCCTCCCCTTTCTAGTTGACCACACCCCTTCCCCTTGTCCCCACCCATTCAGCTGTCTCCTGCAGCCCCCCTTTGATTTGAAGTCACCAGCCGCCACTGTCTATTTCTTCTTTTTTTGGCGGTCTTTCAATTCCTTTCACCTTATTTTCCAATTCTCTATAAAACTTTTTTGGATCATCAATAAATTGCTTATTTTCTACTTTTCCTTTATAAGTATTTTTGTATCTTCTAAGTCCTTCTGCTTGTGATTAAAGTTTTAGTTTGTTATTTGCAATAGTGCATGATAGAGTCTGGTCTGTTCTAATACTGTGCATTGCTTTTATCAAACCTATTTTCTTAGTATTTTTGTTGATTTATTCCCTCTTCTATAATCTTCTAACAATGACACTTCTTGTTTTAACTGCTTATAGTTTTCTCTATTCGATATTTCCATGATACTATTCAATTTCTCCCCTTCCTTTCCCTCACTACCCAGTGTTCTTGTGGTATAGCGTTATCAGTTATTAATTTAGCTGCACAGTAATATATCCTGTTTACTTCTGTTATATCACATGGGTCTCCATGAATAGTCCTAATTACTGTGTTCATTTGTTTTATCAAACTTCTTACTTTCTGGGTTTTATAAACCTTCTGTAGTCTATTTCTTTCATTGATCTTGATAAATCTGTCTATGTCTATTAAATCAAGCAACTTTCTCTTAGCTCATTTTCTTCCAAACTAAGGACACATCCCTTGTTTTCCAATTCCTGTGGGCATTCTATAAAAGATTCTATAGCATCTTCCTATGGCACATTCTCTTCAACTTCATCCCATGCCATCCATTGCTCTATCATATGGGAACTCACTGGCCTATCATTCCTCTATATTGACTGCATCAAAGTTTCCACAGTTTCCTGTTCCTTCCCTTGCTGTCTAGCTTCAAGTGAATGCTTAAACTGGTTTTCTGTGGAAAGCTGCAAATTATCTTCATACAGCACCTGGTCACTTGCTTCCTGTTCCACTGATTTCCCCTTAATTTGGATATCTATTACTCTATTCTGTTGTGGTGCTTTCTGAATTAGATTTTCTACACTGAATCCTTCACTTTGCAGGTACTCCATGACCTCAGTTTGCTAATCTCCTTTTCTACTTTTCCTCTTTGTCTTCTTATTTTTTTGTATTGTAAAGTTGTCCATGTCTGGATTCCTTTGCCTGTATTTCTCTTCAAATATCTTTGGTGCTGCTCTTTTTGTATTGGTTAGTTTTGCTTTATCCGTCATAAATATCACGCCATATTAAATCTCTTTTTCTTTCCCATGTACCTATGTCTTCTTCAGATGTTTCCTGATCTTCCTGTTTCTACCTACTTTGGGGACTCACTCCATCATGCTGTGATGTAACCTGAGCTAGGCCTTCTACACCAAATCCTTCACTTTGCAGGCACTCCATAACTTCAAGTTCTATTTTTTTAACTTTGCTTTACTAATCTTCTTTTCTACATTCCCTCTTTGTGATTTTATTTTTTTTATTGTGAAAATTTCCATATCTAGATGTGCTTGCCTGTATTTCTCTTTGAATAAGTTTAAAGCTGCCTTCTTCACATTGATTAATTTGGCTTTCTCATTTGCATAAATATTGCACCATATCAAATCTCTCTTTCTTTCACATGTCCATATTTCTTTTTTATACTTTTCAAATATCTCTTGGTTTTGTTGTTTATATTTTCGCACTTCCTCAGATGTTTCTTTTTCCAAACAGGTCAAGGTTTTTTGATCTATATACTGTTTTTCAGAAATTTGTTGTATCAATGAACACAAATTTTCATTTGAAGCTTCTGACAGTTTTTCTTGCGGAAGTATTTTTCTTTCCTCTAATTACTCTTAATCATTTTGTATATCTTATGTCTGGAAATTCTGGGCTTTTTGCATAATAGTAACAATAAATAATTTATTTCTTATCCTCAATAGTCCACTTTATCGTCTTTTTGGCTCTTATTTGGCCTATCAGTTTTGTGGACTGCTACTTCCTTCTACAACAGGGGGGGGGGTCATCCTCCCCCTGGGCATGGCCTGGCCCCATTGTAGGAATGTTTCCGTATTTTCAGGATTCTACACTGTCATCTTTTCCAGTCCTTTTTTTTTTACACTTTTTTATCCTGGGTCTTGTGCACCCATCTATCTTTTTTAGTTTTTAACCTACTTCTGTCCATGATATATGCTACATAAATGCAGTCTATATATCAATGTCACCTTGGTGAGATTTTGTGAAAAAACAGGGTCCACCTCGCGAAGGTACTCACCCGGACTTGAGGATGAATTCAATTTCAGAACTACTACTCTCCTTTGCTTGCTGACTTTTCACCTCTTCACTTGGACCCCTATCTCCATTCGGACCACTTTACAGTGATGACTTCTGGATGGGATGGGAAACTAACCACCTATAGTATGCTAGAATAATCCACTTCATCATACCCTGAAGGAGTACTGTAGCAAAATTCCTTCTAGCGTGTATACAGACCGAACTGCCGTCTCACAAATCTCTCTCGCTGACATGCCTTCAACGAAAGCATACAAGCATTGTTGTTGTACCCACAGTTAAATAGACTCTGCTAGAACCATGAATAGCTCTGTTCAAAGTTATAATAGAAAAAAGCGTATTTAACAAAACCAATTAGAAAAAGTCATCCCTAGGACTCCGATCGTATGGACAAAGGTTAACTTAACAGCTTTGGTCCTGGAAATGAAAGCATGCAGCTGCTTTCGAAACTCCCTAAATTTCAGTTGTCTCTCACAGGGATTGAGATGATCTTAACAATTAGAAAGCAACTGACTCCTGTTATAACAATCTACAGCAAAGATGAATCAAAGCCTGAATCTGAGAACCTTACCTCTCCAAAGTGACTGCAAGCAAGACAGAAGTCTTTCACATAAGGAACTCCAAATGGATCATGTCTGTAAAGTCATAGAGGGCTACGTTAATTGTTCCATCTCAAAGCTCAAGTCTCAAGAAGGAAAGAGATTCTTCTTCGGATGCTTGATATGCAAAATGTTATTAACCTTTTTATTAATAATATTTTCAAGAAGGTTTTATCCCTGTAACTGTTTCCTCATTTAGAAAGGGTAATACTTTAACATATTTTCAACAAAATTTAGGAAATTATACCAGTATATACAATGCTCTTCGATTGCACTTTTATAATCAAATACAATGCAGCTGCTGTATCCTGAATTTTAATTTACATTTTTATGATATACCAAATCACAGAGTGAAAGTCTTAAAACTTCAGTGTACAAATTGACATCACACTATGACTCATGGAGACTTAACAGATAGAAGTTTCAATTTCAAAATACAGAGACAGACAGATAGATAGAAGCAGTTTTGCAAATGGGGCAGCCCCTCTTATATTCCCTATGTACAGGGGTGGTTGTCCTCCATCCATACCTTTGTTATATATGCTAACTTCATAGTTGCACAATAACAGATTGTGGGAAGAAAATACCACCCCCCAAAAAAAAAATCTGAATCAATGTACTATTTGAAATTATGCTGAGGGCTATTCTGTATGGAAAATGGCAAACAATATTTAAAATGGAGAAATATACTCATTAGCTTCGAGTCCTCATACAGTTAACACCTGACCAAGGGTAGAGAAGCCCACTTCAGGCCTGATGTTCTAGACGATCTATGTATTTAACAGCTTTTGCAGTCATTAATCTGAATAAAACTAATAGCTGCAGTTTTGTTATAAAGGCAGTGTGTCAATTTCAAACCGTCATTCAACTGTTAATTTGACCCTTCCTGTTCTTATTTGTTAAAGGTATCAGATAAGGACTCCTGGATACTCATTATTCTATTATTTTAATGTCTTTATAAGTAAGTCAGTGTCAGCATCTCATGTGTATAAATGTTGGTCTGCACTTGGCAAAATTGTTTTTGCAGGAAGTGATGTGAATATGAACACATTAATACGTAAAGACTATACTGGGTGGTAGATCTTCCTGATGCAAACTCTATATTATACAGCAAGAACAGGACATGTGTGTGTGTGTGTGAGTGTGTGTGTGTGTGTGTGTGTGTGTGTGTGTGTGTGTGTGTGTGTGTGTGTGTGTGTGTGTTTGCATGCTGCTTGTACAACACCGTGAATAGGGGCAACAACACATGCTGCTAAATAACACTACCACAGATTCATAGATTCATATATTGTCACTAGGCGAATGACCCGGTGGGGGGCTTTCTAATGAATAGAAAGAATAATGATATCCTATTTCCAAATAGGACATTGGGATCCAGGCATTTATAAGCTTCCTCTGTCCATATGGGACATGGGTGCCAGGCCTGGTGTAAATTTTCTAATCCCCATCCATTGGTCTAGGTTGCACTTAAACTGGTTAATAGACAAACTCAGCTTCACAAGGATGGGAAGGCTGTTCCATAGGAGGGGCGGTCTCTGGAACACATATTTGTCTCTCCAGCATGTTCTGTTTAAGTCACAGACAAAATTCAGGTCCCTGCCTTGTAAGCCAGACATAGATCACCCCTCAGAGGTAAGGGACTTTAAGGCACTCTGCATAAGACAGGTTGCATTATTTTTGTAACGAGCCTCTGAGGTTGCTCTAGTTGCTGCATATGACTGGTTAGGTACATACTAAAAGGAGCATGCCTGGTCAGGTACATACTGAAAGGAGCATTGTACTCTATAATTGTTCTGATAAAAGCAGAGTACAGTGAGATAATGGCCTCTTTGGACCTAGATGCCACACCCTTACTTGTAATTTGAGCAACATAAAAGGACTTCCTCACCACTGTGGCCATGTGGTGGTCAAAGATAAGACTACTGTCTAAGTGCATACCCAAATCCATTTTCACTGGATCAACTCTTAGGGGCATATTATTAACATGGTAATTAAATGGGATGGTTGACTTCCCAAAGGGTACAATTATACATTTCATAGCATTGAGTTTAAAATCATGGCTTTGGCAGCATTTGTTAGTTTGAGATAGGCCTTCTTAAAAAATGCTAGTGCCTGCTGGGGAGTCAATGATAACCCCCGGCTTGCAATCATCTGTAAAACTAGTCAGCCATAAACCGTCAGCATTTGCTTCTATTTCACAGAAATAGATCTATAATGCCTGCATGTGGTATTGTATCAAAAGCCTTGGCCAGGTCAAGGTAAGCTGTGTGCACAGTCTTACCTTCAAGCAATTGGTGACCCTCTCAAAAACGTCTGACAGATTTAATAGGCATGAATGTCCCTTAACAAAGGCAAACTGTGATGGATCCAGTGCTTGCAACTACCTATGTTCACATTTATCATCTCCATTATGACTACTTTCCATGGCCTTACATATGAGGCTAGTAAGATTTAAGGGTCTGTAATTACCCAGATCAGTGATTGGACCTCCTTTGTGCAGGGGAGTGACTGTAACCATCTTCCATTCACTGGGCAGAAAACCTGACTGAAGACTCCAGTAGAAAAGTGACTCAAGTGGACCAGAGAAGTCATGTTTCATGATATTTATTAAACATTCCAGGACAAATGACAAATTCACCACTGTAACAGGTACAAGCAAGTAAAATCTTAGGGTAATGCTACTCAATGCTAGAAGTCTAAACCTCAAAATGCATTCACTCGAGGCACACCTTAAAATGGAGAACATCGACATCTGTGCAGTGACAGAGACCTGGTTCAAGGCTCCAGAGAGCACCCCTGCATTACCAGGCTATAATTCATACCACACCTTTCGGCCACCTAACCTGGACTGAAACACTAAAGGCAGAGGCGTGTCCATATTCATTAGGGATATCCACCCCTCCAGGCTAGTTGCTCAGCATAACGCATCCGAGATTATCCAAGTGCAACTAACTCTAGGCAAGAACGCAATCCAAATTATGACTTGCTACAGATCCCCCACCATGCCCCAGGATTCCCACTCCTCATTTCTTGATACACTGTAAAATATTAGGGTACAACCCAACACCCTAATAATAGGTGATTTCAACTACCCCACCATTAACTGGGAAAACTACTCATGCACCAACTCTTTTGCTCAACGTTTTCTGGAATTCATAAATTCCAGTGCTTTGGATCAACTTATCCACACCCCCACCAGCAGCAGCAATATCCTAGACCTGGTCATTGCCAACATGGGCGACCGGTGTTTCACACCAGAGGTCAATTCCTCGTTGGTCATATCCAACCACAAGCTAACTACCCAAGACATCTACATCCCGCCCCCACCCCCTATTAGGGAAACCACAGTAAAACATTTCTCCAAGGCCAACTTCACGCTTCTTAAGACAAAAGTGGCAAACTTCACGACACTCATGCAGACGGACAATAGAGGTACAACTACTGAATCCTACACAAATGCACTTTATAAGCACTTACATGCGTGCATGAATCGTGCTATCCTTAATAGAACAAAGATGCTTTGCTCCAAAAAAGGGAGCCAATCTGTTTGTCCCCTGCCATAAACAAACTCTACAAGAGAAGAAAGAAACTGTTGCAAAAAAGAGTAAAATCCCATGGTTAGAGGAACTCCCTGGTCAGCCTCAGTAAGAAGCTGAGATCCCTCATAAAATCATCCAAAGCTAGTTATGAAAACAATATCACCACTGATTCTAAAGACAACCACAAAGCATTCTATAGCTATGTCAAGAATCTCAATGGCAAAACTCAGATCTGCTCTGAGTTACAGCACAATGGCACTAAATATACAGAACCAACTGATATTGCCAACATCCTGGCAGATAGGTTCAGTGCTAACTTTACCCCCCTCTCACCCCCTAAAGGGCCCATCTCTATACTGCAAGAATGCAAAGTTCCTGTAATCATGGTTGTACAGGTAAAAACCATACTCTCCAAAGCCAAGAACACAGCATCCATGTGACCTGGCATCCCAGGCTGCATTCTATACGAACTACAGAATGAACTGGCATCCCACCTAAGCACCATGTTCAATCATAGCCTCACCTCAGGCTTTGTGCCCACTGAATGGCACACGACAATGGTTATCCCACTCCACAAAGGGGGAGCCACCACGGACCCCGGGAACTACAGCCCCATTAGCCTAATGAGCCTGGTCTGCAAGACCATGGAATGTATCATCATGGAACTTATAAACAAAGACATTGGGAATCTCCAAACTCTGGACCCCACCCAGTTTGGGTTTGTAAAAGGCAGATCATGTCTCCTAAACCTGATAGACTTCTTTGAAGCAGTCACCAAAGCCGTAGATGAGGGTAAGGTGGTTCAAACAGCCTATCTAGATTTAGCCAAGGCTTTTGACACCATCCCCCACTCTGCAATTATAGATAAACTGACTAAACTAGGTATAAATCCCTATGTCACAAGATGGGTTGTCAACTGGCTCACTGACAGAACCCACACTGTGAAAGTAGCAGACTCTAAATCCGACTTCAGACCAGTGACAAGTGGAGTACCAAAGGGTTCAGTTCTGGGTCCTCTCCTGTTTGGTATCTACTTCTCTGAAGTACACGCTCACACAGAAGGTCTTTGGCTAACAAAGTTTGCAGATGACTGCAAACTAGGAGCCATAATCAAAACTCCTAACGATGTCGACATCCTACAAAAGGGCCTCACTGAGACAGCTGCCTGGTGTCAAAGCCATGGACTCGAGCTCGATGCCAAAAAGTGCACTGTCATCCCCTTTGGTAAAAACTCTGTACCCATGAGCTACCACATAGGTAGTAGTCTACTTAATACCAAACGTGTGATAAGAGACCTTGGGACACAGGTGGACAGTAGTCTCTCCTTTGATAATCACATTGTCACAGTAGTCAGGAAATCCTTCTATGTGGCACACCTCATCACAAAAGGTTTCTCATCCAGGAAAAAAGAGGTCATTGTTTCCCTCTACTTGTCACTCATTAGACCCATTATAGAATACAATGCTCCTTTTGGTATGTACCTCACAAGACATCTACAGCAAATGGAAAGGCCGGAGAAATACCTCACAAAGAGGATTACTGGCCTCAAACAGATGCCCTACACAGACCATCTCAAAAAACTCAAGCTTTACTCTATTGCACATCGCCTACTCAGAGGCGATCTCTGCCTAACATACAAAGCTATGTCAACCCCAGAGCTGTTGGACATGCTCCACTTAAAGAAATCCCAATCCCTCCAAGCTACATGCTCTAGGGACCTAAACCTTTTCACCACAATAAACAGAACATGCTGGAGGGATACATTCTTCTCCCAGAGACTTCCCATACTCTGGAACAAGCTACCTATCTATAGCAAACAAAGCTCCTCATTAGCACTCTTCAAGAAAAATCTTGATGATTGGATGGAAATAGGAAATTCACCCTGGGGATCACCTCTGTGGCTCTGCTCGACAGGGGCACAGGAAAATAATTTTCTTAGGTGGCGACAGCCAGGGTACATTTTTGGCTAGGTTTATATAGGCCCTAGGGCCAATAGGCTAGTACCTACCTATGAACCTATGAACCTATGTTATCGGGGCCCATCAATGCAGTGTTTTTGGCCTTAGAAAGTGCATTGATGACCTGTTCTCTAGTAATGGCCGAGGATATAGTGGTATGTGGTATTTCCTTTGGACTATTGGGGGGAGTGGGGAGAGAAATTTGAGCTGAAGCTGTCAGCCAAAAGGTTTGCAATGGCCTCCAGTTTAGTTTCATTACAAAGTTTGACCTCTGGATCACATAGCTGAAGGTTCCACTAGACCACTGGTGACCTCTGTATGCATACAGTTAGCAGAGGTAGCTAACAATATAAATCCCATAGAAGCTGTAGCTCAAAAAGCATAAACACAGCCTTGACATGCATATAATGTTCTTTAAATCAGACATGTGGGCTCTGTAGTTATGGTAAGAAGCAAAAAAACATGAAGGATGAAACATCAGCTAAGTATCAATGAGAATGAATTTATCAGAACGGGATGACAGAAAGACATCATTAAAGGTAAAAAAAAATAAATAAATGTGAAGGTTGTTCTGTCTGTACCCCATCATGCCTTTATGTCATTCACCAATTAGAATGTAGAGAGCCTAGATTAGTACCATTTGTTATGATGAATCAAATGGAAGATTGCAGAATTAATGTAATGTGATTACTGCAGTTGAAGATTAAGGAACTGAAGTAAAAGAGAGCAAATAAATGTTTATCTATCTATGGCTTTTCCTAGAGGTTATGTTGTTGTGCTACTGTCCAAGCACTTTGGATGATACAACTGTTATCAGCATCTCTTTTCACCATATTCATAGAGGGTAATCAAGCTTCTACAGAATCAAAGCTAAAGGGAACATCACATTATGATGGGTATTTCAAAGTTAGCTTGTTTCCTCTGCTTGCTTAATTTTCCATCTACTGATTTGAAATTGGAATTTTTATTATTGAAGAGTACTATCAAACAACAGGAATGTTTGCTTTTTCTCAGATTGTAAAAGAATAATGTTGCCCTGCGATCTTGTCTTAACTGCAAAGTTTGTAAGTATACTACGAAGTCTAAAAGCAGGTACAATTTGAACTGTGAAGTAGCAAGTTATTCCACTGCACTGTTGTGTGGGTATCTCAAATTTCTGGTCAATGAAAATGAACTTTTAAGTATATGGAACATTTAGTATGCTAAGAAATACTGAGTGAATAAAAACTCAGCAGAGCAGTAAGCAATATAAACACAATAATGGCCATTTACAATTAATGGTGAAAGCCACAGGAAGCTGCAACATCCTTGCAACATGTAACTTGAGGAAGCACTGCTCTCAGCTGTTCTTTACTTCACAGAATGTTAGCTATCCCAGTCTTTGCAGATTGTACCTGATCTTCTTTCTTATTTTTGATCAATTTCTTGTTAAAGTTTGTGGCTTTCTTGCAAACTGCAGACACTAAATATTGCTAGTCATTTGAACTGCAGACTTCATAAGCTTCAGAAAACTCATGCTAATACAAAAGCTGTTATTCTAGCAACTTTCAAAGCATATAAAAACAAAATTTAAAATCTGTCCCTGATTTTGGGTATTTTTCCCCCATTATTTTTGGCTTTGTGCCTTTTACTTAAACTAAGATGTTGAAAGCTACGAGAGGAAGTTAGAGATTTATCGTTCTGAATGCTATTGGCAGTCACACAGCCTCTTCCATCAAGTCACACATAAACGTACATGGAAAGATTATTAGCATCATGCCTCAACTTCTTAGAGCAGGAAACCTAGACAAAGCCTAAAGTTATGTATGGGCAAAGGCCAAAAAATTGTGGCAAAATTTAAATATTGCTCTTATAAACTTAGAAAGTTGCCAAAATAACAAGATTTGTGTTAGTATGCATTTTCTCAAGAATATGACGTCTGAAACTGAAATGTATGTCATTATTTACTTACTTCAATCCTGAGAAACAGACCAAAAATATAAGGCAAAAATCTAGACAACCTATGAAAATCTGGACAGTTGAGAGGTATGAACACATTTTTTAATAAGTGTCTTGCTTATAAAATGCCAGGTACTTTTATACAGAAAAATAAATCGATGATGTTGTTAGATAAAGCAAGGGCAATGTATTAAATTGTTTAGAATGTCATCATCTATAAGCAAATAATGTGTTAATTATACACTTTCTGATCTGATCCAGCTTCTGGTAGTACATGGTATACAGTTAGGTGATTTATTCTGGAAGTTGTCATTAGTATTGTTTCTGCAAATACTGATCTTTAAAACATTTGTGCTGTGCTAAAAATCAAGGTCAAATGGCCTACTGTCCTCTCGTTTATGGAGGATAGAGATTCACCACTTTACAGCCATCTTTTATTCAGGTTAAATATCTAAACTGGAGTAGGAAAAAGAAGGAAGAAAAGCCAAAAAGAGAGGCTCACCTGACAATATACGGATGCAAGTTCTCATTTTAGTTTTCTTGCTAAATGTGTGACCAGCTCAGGGTTGCAACAATAAACTACTCATGATCTGTTAGGAGGGTAATATTATAGAAACAAATGGGACAAAATGGGCCATAAGCATGGCCTTTTGTTTACAGTGGAGTGGAGTGTTAGAATTAATATTACAGTGTGGTTCTTTAACACAACCTTACACCTACAGGTTCATTTGCAGACTTGTTTTCTAATCAAGCTTTTTCTCTGCTGGCTAGTTAACATAATGTAACAAAATATGAATCAGAAAAAAAGAGAGAAAAAGTCATTGTATAGAACCAATAACCAAGTTCTCAGCAACTCAATGGTAACCAAACGGAGGCACACTCTTCACGGATAAACACAGTTTATTGCAGCAATAAAGGGTCTCCTTCTAAGGAGAGAATCAGATTCTGAATCTTGTGCCTGTGAGGTAATATTTTAATCATCATTTCAGCCGCAGGACATTCTATAAGCAGATGTTATAACCTGTACACTATAGAACAACTTTACTTCGAAAGGTTTTCACTCCATTTATTAACCTGTTGAACTGTTATAATACTTTTGGCAACTGTGTAAACCATTTACTGACTCGAGTGCCCTTATTTAATAAAGAAATCTTCAATTTGAAAAATCAACTACAATGGCTTGAGTAATTTAAAGCAGAGAAATCATCTGGTCCAGTTAAAGTACGCTCATTTCTTCTTTGGTCCAGTTAAAGTACACTCATTTCTTCTTTGGTCCAGTTGATTTCTCTGCTTTGTTTTAGTTGCTTCTGGAACATGGATTAGCTGTTTGGCTTGAGTAATTTATTTTTTAAACTTGTTTCCATTGTTGGCTGTTTTTTGAGTGAGTTGAAGTATTAATCAGCATTGGAGTTGTTTTTTCCTATTTTTCATTTGGTAAATCTTCACATTGATTACACAGTAAGTGTATTAGTCTTGTAAATAAAAGTGTTGTATGTATTTATTGCAGCAAAGCTGTGATATATGTCTGCTTTAATCTCTTTTTTTCTATTCTCCATCCATCATAACTGACAGCTGCTTCCTAGCCCTCCCCCAAACATTACTCATCATATCAGAAATGTTCCATTCTGATATATGTAGTAAACACAGGTGTGACTGTTTTGTCAGACAGAAGCAATTACTTATTTTGAGGTGACTTCAAGTCCTCAGATTGAGTCACTGGGTAATCAAATGATTTTGACTGCTTCTGTTGTACAACAGAAGTGCTTATCATAGCAGGGAAGAACATGAAACTGAGTTTCATTTGGCTATGTCACATCTTTGCTTCTTTACTTTCCATCCATAAATCAAGGCAAACAGTTGAAATGTCCAGTGTTATTTTCGTACTAAGTAAATGAACTATCTGCTGAAGGGGAGGAGAGGAATACTGCTAAGATTTTACTGGCAAAGATACTAAATATTATTTGCTCGGCACTTCATGTCTGTGAACACCATGCCTAGCCCAAGTAAAGGTCAAACAGAAACATGAGACTGCCATTGCTTTGACTCCAAGGAAACACATGGTAGGTAGTTAAAGACTGCACTTGTTTTGGAAAAGCATGACCTTCTACTTTAAGGTATTCCGCTAAGTCTACTCTCTACCGGACTGTGTCATGATCTAAGAAATCTGAGTCTAAGGAAAGACTGTTTACAGAGTGCCTTACTTTCTACATGTCTCTGAAAAATACTTTATAAAATAAACCTCTCTGTCTTGTATGACAAATATATTATGACAATCTCCCTAGCAATGTTTCAGCTCATAATGTAAACTTCTTTTGAGGACTAATACTTTCTCCTGTTAGTGGGAGAAATTAAAGTGTAGCAGTTAAGAGCACATAGCTGGTAACATGTAGAATTAGGTTTGGATTTCAAAGTCACTATTAATGTACATCTAATACTGCACATAACCATGAGTTGTGGAAAACTATAGGGCTTCCAAAATGCATCTGCAGTTCATTCACAATAATGTAAATATTTAACTATAGAGTTTTCTAAACAGTATCTTCTTTTACAAGACATTGTACCAAGATTAGTCCAGATAAAATAACTTTAGCTAGCACATCTAGGATACCCTTCCTGTGGAAGGAATGAGACGCCTTGTTGAAGTTTCAAGTTAACTGAATAAACTACTTAAAACTTCAACAAGTTGTCTTTATTCCTCCCACAGGGAGAGTATCAGAGATACAATGTTCTAGATCTGGTAGCTAAAATGATTTTATCTGAGCTAATCACTGGTTCTCTGTTTCTTGTTAGTCCTATCACCCTTGGGGTCACAGGTGGGATACCAGACTTTACTTGAGCCCTCTGGAATACCTATGTGTTTTTTTTTTACAAAACATTCCGACATAAACGTTAGCAGGAGTTTGTTTCACAGACAATGCTATAAACAAAATTAAGTTCAAAGGGGATGTTCTGTTTGAAACCAATTCATTTTAATTAGACAATGAATGCACAGCAGAGTGATTGCTGCTATGTCATTACCTTCTTTAGCTTGGTTTGCAGACTCCACATTGGTAATGATGCATCCTAGACATTTAAAGACACAATTTTTGTACTGGGTTGATGCTGTATGTTACTGTTTTATCAACAGACTCAAAAATCTCTCTCACTGAATATTGCACATTACTATGCTGCTGTTTTATATATATATATATATATATATATATATATTTATTTTTACCACTGGCCTTGTGCACTTCTTTCTGTTTTTGGCCTTGTACATTGTTATGGTACTGCAAGAGGCTGTAGATAGGATCTCTTGTCTTTTCGATTGCATTCAGATGAAGGCGTTCCCTTTATAACTGTGCAGTGAAAATCAGTCATGGATAAGTATTTCTTAAGCTTATTCCATTGTATATTTTTTCTAATAGCAGCTCCATACTTGGCTTTATTCATCTTTCTTATAGTCTGTTGTTTCTATATTTTATACACTGCATCCCCGACCTGTATTTACCATCCAACTCTTGGTACAAATGTATCACATTTATCCACTGTCCTTTCTCTAAACATATTCTTCTTGAAATTACTACTTTGTTTTCTGTCCCTTGAGCTTTTTTTTTCCAAAAATAGTACATTTTCTAATACTTGATTAACATTTATGACATACTTCTACACAGTTATACTTAACTTCTTGTATGTACTATCTTGCTATATGTTGGTTAACCAGAGTATTAGTTGACTGGGCAACATTTCGGCAGTCTGACATAATAAGTCCACTTCATTGCTTTGAAAATGTTGGCATATTCAGTCTTGTTAAATAAGCCTTTTCCATGTTATTGGACCCTTGTGCATAAGTTAGAACTTTCAGTCATTCTGAATGTCATCTACTATGCTGTAAATCTTTTTCACTTGAATTTATACTGTGAATCCACATGCACCTAACAATTCTATAAACAATAGACAATACCTTCAAGTCCCATTTCAGAATCTTTAATAAAATTGCTACACACAGAGACTTGCAGGGCTCAGTCCATCCCTGTAGTACATTGCAGCTTATATTCATGTCCATTTTTACATCTGAGCTCTGTTTAACATCATAGCGTATACTTTGTAGTACACACAACATACTGCCTGTAGCCTGTTTCAAACGTCTTTATTTATCACTTCTGTAACAAATGGAAATAAAATCTCTTGAAATTCAGGAAGAGATCATATCCAATACTCCCACAGAGCCACAATCCTAGCTGCCAAGTCAAAGAAAGCAAATGTAAATCATTGCTACAGTGCGTTTTCCATTCTCCAAACCCTGTATCTTCAGCTTGTGTCTCTGCGCTCCTGAATAAAAAGCACCTGCCTTTTTACCTTCTGCCTGTTCAGATATGTTTCTGCCTTTATAGGTGTGCTTCGTAACCCTACTTCTGCTTTGTAGTTTCTGAATGCCATCTTTTCACTTTCAGGTTTATTGTTCATCCATTCATTTGACAAGTGAAGGCTGTCTTTATTTAATTTTTTTTGCATTAGTTTGATTTAATGTATGCTTTATATCAAGCACCTTTATACATCCACAATGACCCGTCTCCAACACTGCATGCACAAGTTACCATATGTCAGAGTAGTCTTGTGAAATTCAGTGCCCTAATTTTGGGGTAGTTAGATTTAGTTACACTGAGTTATACAATGTAATAATACAAGATACCTTTGTTCCCCGGTTCTAACAGTTCAGGGTGTTTTCTGTTGGATCATAAAAGTTCCTTAATTGTTTGGATTTCAACATTTGAAATCTGCAACTTCCCAAGTAGAAAACACCTTTGTCTGCTTCTAAATGAAATAAAATACAGTGTTGTTGCATTACTGTAGTGCTTTCTGCTATCTTACATTAATCATTGATATTATTTATAAAATCATTCTATTCCTAGAGCCCTAGAATTTATTATTGTGACTACAGTAGTCTTATATATCACTGCAAAGTATTCACTGAACCCAATTCAGTTGCATAGATATGGAGTAAGAAAACCTGTCAAAGTGGCCAAGAGATAAATGACTTTTAATTTTTCTATCACATTGCAAAACCTCAGTTATGAGACATGGATGGTACCATGAAAATTGTCTTGGATAACAGAGTTCGGATACAAGGGGAACTCTATTACATCTGAGTGACACCTCCAGGTGCATCTGCAGTTAACTCCTACTGATGCCTTTAGGTGTCAAATATCGCTTGCTCATATTTGCATTAATAATTGCAAAACCATGGTATGTACAAGGTTTTAAAGGATTTCATCTTAAAACCTACACAATGGCAAACTCAACTGCATTAATGTTTGACCTCTGTCTAGTGCAGGTAAATAGATATTAACTGTTGTTTTTATGATATTAATTTATATAGATATAATTTTCACATTTTTATAACTATCTCAACAACCAAGTAATGCAGACAAAATTCCATAGCCTCATATGAAAGCTCTCAGCCAGATAAATAAAATCCTGCTGACAGTATGTGTGTAACTTGAGTGGTTGCTAAGATATTGTAAGTTGTTTGCAAAATATTACACATGTATTGTAGTTACTGTGTTAACTGTGACTTGTAAAATTTTGTTTAAGACCTAGAACTGAAAGAATACCACCACTAAAAAATAGTTTGTGCTGAGAGTTTGGTATTTATACTTCTTTCATAACCACTATAGTTCCAGAGATATGAGCATTTGTTTGAAATGTGAGGACATAATTAGATTCTGTCAAAAGGCTTAGGCTCCGCCCATTGGAAGTTACAGTGCAAACTTCCTAAGCTCCGTTGGAGTGAATGAGTTAAACAGAATCTACAGAAAGTACAGTTGTGTACCTACCATAAATGTAGATGTTCAAGTGTATTCACTGTTGCAGTCATTGCATTTGGGTTATCCTGCTGGCAGGCTACCTGCAGTCGGCCTGAGTTCCAAAGTCTAGGTCCAGCATCGGTTGCTGTCACCTCTTCCCTGATGTCAGTGCACCAGGGGTATAAAAGATGCAGCCAACGCCATTTTCTTCAGTTTTTCTTGCCCCAGATGTCAGGTGCCCCTAAACTGGTAGGCTAAATTATGCCAATAAGCATGCGTGCACCAAAAAACAACTTTTCCTTCATCTACAAGCAAATACACCCCATAGGTTGTATAGAATAGAGAAGTACAGATAAGTCCCAGCAAAGAAAAAGGGGTATGGTGGGAGGGTAACCTGGACTGCAACAGTGAATACACTCGAACATCTACATTTATGGTAGGTACACAACTGTACTATGTTCATCATGTTTCACTGTTGCAGTCATTACAATTGGGTTGAATCCCAAAGTTAAGGTTGGAGGCTGGTGCTAAATAGGATTAGGAGAGGCTATCAGGCCCTGCAGAACTGCAGTGGCAAAGCCTGCAGTAGATTTAGAGTAGAGAGGTAAGTGATAGTGCTTTGTAAAAGTATGCACTGAACTCCAAGTTGCAGCCTCTAAGATGTCTTTGGTTGGTACTCCTCTGAGGAAGGCTGCTGAAGTGGCTGCTGCTCTAGTTGAATGTAGCCTAATGCCCTTGGGCACTGATTTGCCATGCTGTGAATAGCAGAAATGAATGCAGTGGCCTATCCACTTTGAAATAGTCTGCTTTGAGATAGGCTTTCCTTGTGATCCTGCAGCATATGCCACTAGAAGTCGTTCAGTCTTTCTGAAAGCTTTGGTTCTGTCCAAGTAGAAGTGTAGCTGCCTGTGAATGTCCAAATAATGCAGAATTCTCTCACCCTTATTCTGTGGGTTTGGATAAAAGGTAGGCAAGTGAATTGTTTGGTTAAGGGCCGCACTGGGCACTACCTTAGGCATAAATGTAGGGTTTGTCCTCAGAGAAACCCTGCCAGGATGGAAAATGATAGAAGGTTCCACAGCCATGACTGCCTGTAACTCTGAGACTCATCTAGCAGAGGTTATCGCTAGGAGTAGAGCTGTTTTCCAGGATAAGAATTTTATATCAGCTGCAGAGGCTGGATCAAATGGAGGCAGTATGAGTTTTTCCAAGACATAGTTGAAGTCCCATGCAGGTATTGGTGCTCTCCTTGGAGGTCTTATGTTTTTTGCCCCTCTGAGGTACTGCCTTAGTAATGGATGAAAAAAAAAATAGGTGGTTCTGTATTGTAATGAGCTGAAATGGCAGAGGCATGAATTTTAATTGATGAAAAGGAAAGGCCTTTATCAAGCATCTCAGTTAAGTATTGCAAAATCTGAGGAATATTTGGAACAATCGTGTCAATACCTTGTGCCTAGTTCCAAGCACAGAATCTATAACATTTTTCTGCATAAGATTTTCTGGTGCTAGGCCTCCTGGCCTCCAAAATA
The DNA here is from genome assembly GCF_019279795.1 of Protopterus annectens. Classification (NCBI taxonomy): domain Eukaryota; kingdom Metazoa; phylum Chordata; order Ceratodontiformes; family Protopteridae; genus Protopterus; species Protopterus annectens. The sequence continues at coordinate 622,122,656 of NC_056746.1, read as the reverse complement.
ACATCCATCACTGCTTTAGAGAGAGGTGTGTCTTGAATGGCTACATTATTCGCCATATTGCCAGGTTTAAGGTCCTGAGTTGGCTGTGCAGTATCTGACTGTCTTGTTGGGTCAATAAGTGAGGAATCTGAGGTAATGTCCAAGCTGGGCATTGAGACAAGCTCTTTAGGATAGGGTACCAGTGCTGGTCGGGCCAGTCTGGGGCAATCAGTATCATTTTTGGTTTCTCTTGTCTGACCTTAAGAAGTACCTTGGGGAGGAGAGGCAGAGGAGGAAAGGCATATACTGTTTGATTTTTCCAGCTGAAAGATAGAGCATCCACTTTCCATGCTTGCTTGTGATAAGTCCTTGTGCAGAATCTCTGTAGTTGGTAGTTGTGAGGGGAGGCAAACAGGTCTATGTCCGGGCATACCCAGGTCCTTGTTATCATGCTGAAGACTTGTGGATCCAATTTCCATTCATGGGGATCCATTAGATTTCTGCTTAGTTCATCTGCCAGAGTATTTGTCCTTCCTGGTAGGAATTGTGCTTGCAGATGTACTTGGTAAGTCAATGCTGTGTCCCACAAGTTCATGGCTAGCCTGCAGAGGGGGTAGGAATGTGTGCCTCCTTGCTTGATTATGTTCCACATGACTGTAGTGTTGTCCATCTTTATCAGTAGTTGTCCTGGATGAAGTAGATCCTTGAAGGCTGTCAGGGCATTCTGAACAGCTAGCATCTCTTTTTGATTGACATGTCGATGCATTTGACATGCGGACCATGTGCCCTGAATACATCTTCCTGCCATATGGGCCCCCCAGGCATAATCTGATGCATCTGTTGTCAATGTTTGCCTGGCTGTGGGTAAGGTGAATGGCTGTCCCGTGTTGTGGTGACAGGCTTTTGCCCACCATCGAAACTCCTGTTGCAGGCAGGGAATGAGGGTAATTATTGTTTCCAGGCTGTGGCAATGTTGAGTCCAAACACTTTTAGATACCATTGAAGTTTCCTCATATGCAGTCTTGCATATGGAATTAGCAGAATGCAGGATGCCATGAAACCCAAGGCCTGCAGAATATTTCTTGTAGATAACTGGGTCTTTGTTGCCAACATTTTGAAATAAGTAGTCAGTTGTCTGTGTTTGTCTGGCATGAGATAAGCCATCTGGGCAGTTGTATTTAAGCTTGCACCCAGGAATATTATCTCTTGAGAGGGTACGAGTTTTGATTTCTTTTCGTTTACTGTGTACCCTAGACCTGTTAGTAATCTTTTTACAAATGCCAGATGCTGTAATAGAATGTCCTTGTTCTCTGCTTGAATAAGGCAGTCATCCAAGTAAAGATATACTTGTATTCCTCTTTGTCTGCAAAATGCAATTACTGGTGCCAGGCATTTTGTGAAGACCCTGGCGCAGTAGATAAGCCAAAGGGCAGTGCAGAGAATTGGTAGTGCATTGAGCCAGCTATAAATCTGAGGTATCTTCTGCATGATTGTCTGATTGGGACATGCAGGTATGCCTCTTTTAGGTCTAAAGACACAAGCCAAGCCTTCTTGCCCAGCATAGGCAGAAGCTGCTGCAGAGTTAACATTTTGAATTTTGGAATATCCAGGAATGTGTTTAGGATAGACAGCTCCAGTATTGGTCTCCAGGTTTTGTCCTTTCTGGGCACCAAGAATAGCCTTGAGTAGAATCCTAGTCCCTGCTCTTGCTGTGGTACTAGCTGAATGGCTCTCATGTCCATGAGGGATGAAACTTGTTTTTGTGCCTCTGCCCATTGATTGTGTGGCAGGTCTGGCATACAGTTTCGCCTTGGCAGGGTGTGAAAATGGAACCTGTAGCCTTGTGATACGATATTTAAGACCCATTTGTCCTGGGTGATCATGTGCCAATTTTGTGAAAAAAGTGCTAGTTTTCCCCCCAAAGGGGCTGCCAGAAGATAAGTGCTTGGTGCTGGCAGGAGAAAGTCATTGAGACTGTTTCCTGTATGGCTGTGATTTTTCCTCTCCGCTTTTGGAGGTAGAAGCACCCCATTGTTTAGGCCCGTATGAGCCGTGAAGTTGTGACCTGCCTCTGGGGCATCTGTATCTGCCTCTTTGTGGCCTGTCTGACACTGGAAAGGACCAATTCTTTGTAGGCCAGTTCCTGCTAAATCTGGGAGGCTATACCTGCAAGAAATCCTTGACTGTTTGCATAGATTTAGCTTTGTCCTCCATTTTCTTCAACACCTCTTCTGCTTTAACACCAAACAAGGTATCATGCTGTAATGGAGCATCCAATAGTTTTGCTTTAACATGATCAGGCAGATTCTGTTCTTTTAACCAAGCATGCCTTCTAATGACAGAACCTGTAACAGCGGCCCTGCAGGAGGCCTCTAGAGAATCAAAACCACATTGCAAAGTATGCTTTCCCACTTGTTCAGCTGCATGCAATACATCCTGCATTTCTTTGTTTTCTGCACATTCTGAATTTGTCAACATTTTCTGTTTAAGCAGTGACATAAGATATTGCTGATATTTAAGCATATGAAACTGGCAATTTAAAGCTCTTACAACCAAGGTAGCAGAAGTATAAATCTTTTTCCCCCATCTGTCCAGGGCCCTTGATTCCCTATCAGAGGGGATAGAGTTTTTTGCAGTAGAAGCCTTGACCCCTTTGAGACCCTGAGAGATAGTTTCTGGGTCAGCAGCAGGGTTTTTATAAAGAAATTTATGTGAATCAGGAACCCTGTAGTATCTGTCTGGCTTAACAGGAGCTGGTGGTAAAGAGTCTGGAGATAGACTGGACTCGTAAAAATACATCATATACAATGTCTAATACAGGTGGGGTAGCAAGGGGCCTGTGCTGAGGCAATAAAAGGAAGTCTCTAAGCCTTTTCTTGGATTCTGAGTAATCTTGGCTCTCCCAGTGGAAATGCTCCCTCATAGTATGCAGTGTCTCCCCAAAAGAATAATCCTCAGGAAGAGAGGCTGAAGGGATAGATTCTTCAGCATCAGAATCCTCAAAGGAAGGAGTAGAATATTCCTGTTCAGAGGAGGAATTAGAGGAAATGAAAACCTGGTCTGAAGATTCGTATTCTAACTCTTGCCTAGGCCTCTTATCATGAGGGGGATGGGAACCCCTGATCAAAGTAATTAGGTCTTCCGCCATTTTAAGCATCTGTTTTTTAGGCATGGAGGCCTGTCCAGGAGAATGCTCTACTTGTTTCTTTGAAGACTTCGGATCTGAAATTCGAATTTGAAAATTTCAGGAGTCGGCCGACCGGCACTTGCAAACTGCTTTTGCTTCGGGCACCACGCAGCAAGAAAGACTGAAGAAAAATGGCATCGGCTGCATCTTTTATACTCCTGGCACACTGACGTCAGGGAAGAGGCGACAGCAACTGACGCCGGACCTAGACTTTGGAACTCAGGCCAACTGCGGTCAGCCTGCCAGCAGGATAACCCAATTGTAATGATTGCAACAGTGAAACACGATGAACATCAAGGGCTCAATGGATCATTTTAATGTATGTACAACTAAGATCGTTCTGTGCTTCATCTCCACTCTGGATCAAATTTTACACTTTCCCAAGAAACATGACCACTTCTCTTCATCCACTACTATTTGCCACCCTTAAAATACATTAACATTAAGTAAAACAAAAGTTTTGAGGTATTAAGTAAACTGGTTCAGATACTCTGCTACTAATTGCTGTTAAAATAAGTGTATAATTTGCACATCATTAAAGCTACTACAAGTGCTACTGTAATTATCCACAGCAGAATGGTGCCCAGGGATATAATTACTGGTAGAATGTAGCACAACATAAAATGCCCAAACTATTGTATTAGTATACAAAATATCAGTGATCTCACTATCATGTGCAACTTGCAGCAGCACAGAGCAGGATATGTGCTCTCACTATCACTCATGCACAACTTGCAGGTGCACAGAGCAGGATATGAGCTCTCACTATCATGCACAACTTGCAGCAGCACAAAGTAGGATGTCTCCTCACTATTATGTGCAACTTACAGCAGCACAAAGCAGGATATGTCTCCTCACTATCATGTGCAACCTGTAGGAGCACAGAACAGAATATGTGTTTTCAATATCCTGTACAACCTGCAGTAGCAGCACAGAACAGGATACTTGCACTCACTATCCTGTACAACCCACAGCAGCAGCAGCACAGAGCAGGATATGTGCTCTCACTATCACTCATGCACAACTTGCAGGAGCACAGATCAGGATATGAGCTCTCACTACCATGCACAACTTGCAGCAGCA
>NC_056746.1:622098407-622113407 GCF_019279795.1 Protopterus annectens | reverse complement strand
TTCTCCCATTCGATTCTTGGCTGGAGCACCTTCTGTGTGGAATCTGCATGTCCTCCCCATGGTCGAGTGGCATTTGAAAGACATGTGTGAATGGGTGTGCCTTTGTTGAAGGTTGGGCATCGGGCTGGCACCATGGCACCATAAAAATCGACTGTCAATCATTAGCGGACCGAAGTTCCGCTGTGGCAACCCCTAATCAGGAAAAGCCGAAAGAAAAACAACACTAACAGTACTCTAATTCACTTATAACATTATTACAATGAATGGTTTTGCATCAATGTTTACACTCTGAGCAATAAAACATATGAAACTTTAATATTTGTAATTACTGTCTGATTATAATCTTACATGATTTACAAAAAAATCAAAGATTTTATTAAGGACAGGGTAAATCAATGAGGCAGAATCAGGGAAATTATCTGAAATCACAGACAGCTGAAAGTTATGCATATGATGCAAACACAATTACAGTTGCATAGTGGAGTGACAAACACCTCACTTTTGAGAAAGGCACTCTTTCCTGCGACACCAGACCATATTCAGCTGTCACTGCTTCATGACTGAAAAACAAAGTAAGCACTCCTAAGTATGCATGCACAACAGTGAAGATGATGGCACTGAAACAAATGCTTACAGTGCATTTTAGGCTCTTTCTCTCCCTCTCTGCTGAATCTCTGCCTCTCACTGACAAAGTAGATCAGGGTGGCATTGGCTTAGACAACTGTATCGAAGTCACGACTGCTTATTTTTATTTTATTTTTTTATTTTTTTTTTAACATTTGTTTACTGGGAAAGTCTGACTTGGAACAAAGCCAATTTTCAGTGGAGCTCCAGGGAGAAATGCTCCAGACGCATGTCTTTGTAAAGTGAGAATAAACCGGAGTACCTGGAGAAAACCTAAACAAATGCAGGGAGGACATGCAGACTCCACACAGAAGGCACGCCAGCTGAGAATGGAACCGGAGAACTTCTTGCTGTGAGGCGACAATGCTACCGCTGCACCACCGGGCCAGAATCAGTGATGCCAGTGGTATCACTCACCATTCTAGCAAGCTCATACTAGGAATCATCTTCAGCAGTGAGCCATCATATTCACCCAAAAGGCACTTCCTAAAGATCCTATGCTGGAAGAAGAGGACAATCCTGTTCTCCCTGACACACCATGTTGGAAACCTGCATTCCATGGTTTCTGAATTAGCCATGGCTAATCAGTCAGGCCTGCATAAGGAACAAAATGGTAGCCCAGTGAGCATGAATACATATTTATGGATCATGTGACATGCAACCCAGTACTGCTGCATGGTGCTACTGTATGAACATAATCTTGTGAACACATTCTGCTGAAACACTGCTGCTGTTAATCATAGCATCACTCCTATCATGAACTAAGGGACTCTGTATGTTCAAAATGGGTATGTACCACAGAGCGGCGTGCCAGTTCATCATTGTGGGTATCGACATTTGCATGCACCATGTGGCTCTTTTTAATGGGGGTTCCTCGTTTCCATGTCATTACAAAATTATCAACATCAACATGATCTGCATACAGAGCTATTTTGCCCCTTGTATGTCCATGGTGTTTATGTCTTGGAATCATCCACACAAGGCTCACTGCAGTTAACCATCCTATTTTCTGAAGCACAGCACTCTAATTATTAAGGACTACAGACTGCAACATCTGCTCCAATCTCCATGAAGTGATCATCTTGTGTGATTAGCTACAGCATCTGCCAGATTGGAGTATATCTATACCTGTTAAAATGCATAAGATGTGCTTGTCTTCCTGAGTAAAGGCTTACTTAATATTTTAGAAGCATTTTTAATGTAGAAGCATGCTAACCAACAGACGTGTTCTTATGTAATTAAACATATATATGCAATAGTATAACCAGAAAGAGATCCATACACAAGTCTTTATTGATAAGGCTGAGATTAAACTGATAGAGCTGCTTTCTGTTTTACCTGTTCCACTATGTTTTCTGTTTTGAGAAATCTGCTTGGTCTGGCATTTTTGTTCTATTTGGCAGATAGACACTTTACCCAGGCTTCACATTTCACATTTTTTTTTGCACTGGTTAATTTCTTTCATGAGTGATACCTAAATACACAGAGAATATCTGTGGCTTTGTCTTTTCTGTTAAGACTCAAGGTCTGAAAAAACTCAAGCACTGCTGTTGTCTCCCTGCTGGGTGGGGGAAAGTAAATCTATTTTTTGTCTGTGAGTTGCTTAAACTGATACAGCTGCTTTCTGCTTCATTTTCTGTTTTGAGAAATCTGCTTGGCCTGGTGTTTTTGCTGTGTGTGGCAGACACACACTTAAATTACACAGGCTATCCATTTAAATGTTTTTATTTCATTGGTTAATTTGTTGCTTGAGTGATACTTAAATACACAGACAATATCTGTGGCCTTGTCTTTTCTGAAAAGACTCAGGGCCTGCAAAAACTACAAGCACTGTTGAAGACTCCCTGATGGGCGAGGAAAGTAAATCTCCTTTTTGTCTGTGAGTTGCTTAAACTGACAGAGCTGCTTTCTGTTTTACGTGTTCCATTTTATTTTATGTTTTGAGAAATCTGCTTGGTTTGGAGTTTTTGTTCTATGTGGCAGATACACACTTAAATTACCCAGGCTGCACATTTCACATTTTTTTCCATTGGTTAATTTGTTTCTTGGGTGATACTTAAATACATAAGGAATATCTGTGGCCTTGTATTTCCTGATAAGACTCAAGGCCTGCAAAAACTACAAGCACTTTTGGTGATTCCCTCCTGGGTGAGACATCTCCTTGTTGTCTGTGATTTGCCTAAACTGATAGAGCTGCTTTTTGTTTTACCTGCTATTTTGTTTTCTGTTTTGAGAAATCTGCTTGGCCTGTTGTTTTTGTTCTATGTGGCAGACACTTACATTATCCAGGCTGTACATTTCACATGTTTTTTTCATTGGGTAATTTGTTTCCTGAGTGATACTTAATCCACCCAACCACAACCCCTTTTCCCATGTTTGTACATGGGGTCAAGATGTCACTTCAACAGTGACAATCATCTAGAGTCAAGGTTTACACCACTGGGTGGCTTGCTGCCATGGTAGTTCTTCCACACCACACACTTACATGCACATTCACACCTATGGCCAATTTAGAATGTCCAATCCACCTACTGCATGTCTTTGGAATGTGTATGGAAACCCAAGCACCTGAAGGAATCCCACGCAAACACTGGGAGGACATGCAGTCTCCACACAGAAGGCATCCTAACTGAGAATCAGATACATAGAGAATATCTATGGTCTTGCCTTTTCTGATAAGACTCAAGGATTGCAAAACTGGAAGTACTGTTGGTGACTCCCTGTGGGGTGAGGAAAGTAAGTCTCCTTTTTTCTGTGAGTTCCATAAACTGACAAAGCTGCTTTTTGTTTAACCTATTCCATTTTGTTGTTTGATTTGAGAAATCTGCTTAGCCTGGTGTTTTTGTTCTGTGTGGCAGATAGATACTTAAATTACCCAAGCTGCACATTTCACATGTTTTTTCATTGGCTAATTTATTGCTTGAGTGACACTTAAATACCCAGAAAACATCTGTGGCCTTGTCTTTTCTGATAAGATTCATGGCCTGCAAGAATTGTTGGTGACTTCTGCTAGGTGAGGAAAGCAAATCTCCTTTTTCTCAGTGAGTTGCTTAAATTGATAGAGCAGCTTTCTATTTAACCCATTCCATTTTGTTTTTCATTTTGAGAAATCTGCTTGGCCTGGTGTTTTTGTTCTATGTGGCAGACAGAAACTTAAATTACCCAGGCTGCTCATTTTACATGTTATTTTTCCTTGGTTAATTTATTTCTTTACTGATACCTAAATACACACAGTATATCTGTGGCCTTGTCTTTTCTGATAAGACTCACAGTCTGCAAAAACTACAAGCACTGCTAGTGACTCCCTGCAGGTTATTTTACCACCTGTCCTCCCATTCCCCATTCCTTAATTTGCTTTTTAAACTTTGTAACTTTTAAGCTGTCCACCTATATTGTAAATTCAGCTTTACAATCTCCTCCCTTTCTACACTGTTGTTTATATCTTGAATTATTCATATGCCTTTCCTTGTGCTTATTTTGAAAAAGGTGCATTTTGCCTCTCATTGAGTGTATCCAGCTACGTAAATAATTAAATTTAATTATAAGCACTTTCATCCAAGGTTACAAGGACTCCATCAGACAAAATCTTACGGCATAACATACATTTAAATATACACTCAAGTAATCACCTGACTACAAAATTCTCTCAATTAAAGGGACATACATAATTAAAATAAAAGGTTATTGGCTTTTCCCGGTTAGGGGTCACCACAGCGGAACTCCGGTCCGCTAATGATTGGTAGTTGAATTTTACGTACCGAGTTACCAGCTCTGACGCACAACCTTCAACAAAGGCACGCCCATTCACACATGTCAACATGCAGAAGACGCTCTAGCTGAGAATCGAACCGGACAGCGTCTTACTGTGAGGCGACAATGCTACCGCAGCACCACCACCGTAAAATACATGTAAATAATACTAAAACAAACATCATTTATAATACTTAAAAACCTGATGTTATTTATAATAAGCTCACAATTTTAACAAACTGTTGATTGTGATTTTTCTCATTAAGGCCCGATGGTACACCTGCATTTAGCTCTAGTTGCCACCACAACTCTCTCTGATCAAGAATAATATCCCATGGCCCACCTCTTGGATTATGCTCAACTTTTTCCAGGATACTAAATAAAAAATGATGATTCAAATTCTGGCTAATGTGTTTACATAAAGCATTAGTACAAATTGCTTTATTAATCTCATAAATATGTTTATATATTCTATATTTTAACTTTCTTTCAGTCTTTCTGACATAAAATGCAGGACAAACTTGGCACAGGTCAACATACACTACACCTATTGTGTTACAGATAAATTTTCCTGATACATTAACATTCTTTTTCCCTGTACTTACAGACTGTTCTTCATATATAAATGTGCACTGCTTATAGCAACCACATTTTGACATCTTATCCAGTGTATTATATTTTCTCATTTTTTTCTTGGTTTTCCAAAATGTTTTTAAAACTCATTCCTTTTTATAAACTATCTGGTGTTGAATTCCCTGTTGTCTAGTTACATTCATATTTGAATTTATTATGTTCCAATTTTTATACAAGATGTTAGAAACCGAATAACTGTCCACAGAATGCGTAGTAATAAAAGAATTATTAAATGGTCTACCTGCTCTAACATTGTTATTTTCTGTGCCATTATTTTTGTTTATATTCCTGTTTGTGGTTAGAGTACTAAGTTCTTCTTCGCTGAATTCCATAGACATTAATATCATCCACTCGTGGTTTAAGGGTCAACAAAAGTATATATAAACTTTTTCCCTTTTACAGAAACTTTTTCTTTAATGGAACTAACCATATGTATAGGATATCCTCTATTTAGAAACATATTTCATAATAATTCAGACTACTGCTTAAAGTCATTAAATAATATAACCATCCTAGCTGCCCTTACCATCTGACCTTTGAAAACTGCTCACTTTTGGTATAAGGGATGGCAGCTAATATAATGAAGGAACGTGTTAGAATATGTGGGTTTCCTATAAATTCTTGAAATTAAAGTATCTAGAGACTTTTCCTTAATCAACATTATATCAAGATATGATACAGATTCTTTATTAGTGATGTATGTAAATTTTAAGAATGAAGTAGTGCTATTGATATATTCAATAAATTCAGGAATACAGTCTTTTTTTATATATTCACATAATAAAAATATCATCCAAATATTGTGTATAAAAACACCATGAAGATTGATATTTACTACTAAAAATATATTTCTTTTCCCATTCTGTCATAACTAGATTAGCATATAGGGGCCCACATGTAGCCCCCGTAGCCACACTTTTTTCTTGATGGAAATACTGTCCTTCAAAGTATATATAATTATTACAAAGGGCCATTTCTATAAGATGTGTATACAAATTAATTTTTCCTTGTGTTAAATTCATTGTGTATACCATAAAGTCTGAAAACCACTCAAGTCCAATATTATGTGGAATAGATGTAAATACATCTTGTACATCTATCACTAGAAATGTTATATCATTTATGTTGTTTACTTGATAACATTTGTCAAGGAAATCCTTATTAAGATGACCCACTTTCCCAATACAATCTTTTAAATGATAGACCAAAAGTCTTACTATATAGCTAGTTTTAGAAAACTTGCATCAACTATGGGCCTAAAAGGTTGCATTTTTATGTAACTTAGACAAACCAAAGATCATGGGAATCAATGGTTTATCTACATGTATGAATTTACAATCCCCTGGATTAGGCTGCCCTTGCATAAGCATAACATGAAGAATAACATCTATTTTTATATGATACATGTATTTCATTTAGCAATGATTCAGTATATGCTTCATCAAACAATATGTTAAACATTTTTTGAACATAATTAAGTTGATCTATAACAGCTAAGCCCCCCCTTTGTCAGAGCACATATATCTTAAATTATTCTTTCTAAAAATATCATCAAAAATCTGTTTTTGTATAGAATTCATATTATACCATCTCTCTAATGACTGAAATTCCAGCATGAATCTTATATCTATTTCACACATTTGTTCAAAAGTCTCTAAAATAAGATGTAATGGGATTAAATGTGCTAGGTATCCTAAGTTCATCATTATGACCATGAATATTATTTCCCTGGAAATACAACTATAAATTTAATTTTCTAACAAACAACTTTAATTCATTTAATGTCCTTGATTGAAATATTAACACGTTTTGCTGGAACAAAGGAAAGACCTTTATTAAACAAAACTAAAATTATATAAACTTTAATCACCAGTATAGTTACAAACAATACTACAATGTAAAGTTTGAGTTCAAAAAAGTTACTAAAAAAGATCACCGCCTGATTTTCTCACAAAAATTCCTGTTGTTGTTCACTTCTTGGGATATGTGTTCTGGGGATGAGGTGTTTGTACAGACCAAATTGTCCCTAATTGTGCACTGTTGGTCCTTTTGTTCTGCAAATTGTCTGCATGCTGAAGTGGGAATATTCCAAAGGGGCTGGCTCATACTGATCTTCCAAATGTGTACCGTAAATAATATTTTGTTGTTCAAGTTCATGGTCATGCCAGTTGTTGGAGCCTTGTGGTAAGGGAGGCTGAGGATATGCTTTCCAGATTTACTTGCACTGAATTAATTATATAGCTAGCTGTTGGATAAACTGGTGTATTTTTACAGTCTAGAAAGCTCTTTTCTATTTTTTACATCAAAAGGACAGAGAATTTTCCATCTAGTGGCAGTGAATGGTAGCCTCATCTGTATAGGTTGGGGAAACATACTAAAGATTCCTGGATGCCATTGTTTTGTTTGCTGGAGGGCTTATTAATCAGCTTACCTTGTTTTTAGAGTCTTTATAAATTCTGCAGAATTGAGTGACTCTTGGCTCATTTCTACAAAGCAAAGCACTTTTTTTTGAATAATTACACTTTTATAAGCTGCTTAAAGTACATTGCTGTTATCTTGAATTTCTTATTGCCTTTTCTTAAGTTTAAGTTTGCTTGTGGTTGCATTTTACTTGGATACTCTTTTATTGTGCTTTTACATTAGGAGGGCTGGGATTATTCATCTAGTGGCAGTATTTGTTTACCTGCTCTATCTTAGTTGGAAAGCACATAAAAGGGCTCTAAGTGTAGTAATTTTTTGTGGCCTGAGGGCTCAGTAGTGCATTTTCTGTATTTCCAGTACTGGTATAAAGTTGGCAGATTTGCATGGAGTTGCTCACTGTGCCAGTGTCCTGTACAGACACAAACATCTGGAAACATTGTTTATTTTCATTATACTGTAAACATTTTCTTTGCTATTAACTGTTTTTTTTTTTACATTTCTTTACAGTTTAAAGTTACATTTTCAAACTGTTCTGCACTGAAATACAATGCACCTAGTGTTTCTTAGTTAGTATCCAGCCAAACACCAAAAATGTTAAGAACTTCTCTAAGGAAAATTACCCCTATTAAGGGATTGCTTAGTTAGTTTGCAAGTTCCCTCAGATCCAGAAAACACAGAAACCTATGCAGAGGTGTATACAAAAGCTTTGTATGACCATTAGTCTAAACAATGAATTAAGGAACTGGTCAAGTCTCTGAAAGCAGGCTTTGAGGCAAAAATGGCCTCCAAAGCTAAGAATAAACTATTAGGCATTTTTCAGTTATGTCCTCAGTCTTAAGGGCAACACCCAACAATGTGCAGAATTAGTTGTGCATGGCATCATATGTACTCATCCAAAAGATATAGCAAATCTGTTGGGCGACAGTCAGCTCAAATTTTATCTCCCCATCACACCCAGTTGTCTTTCAAGAAATACCCTCCTCCACTCTGCCACCAAGTATCACCAAAGAACAGGCTGCCAATGCACTCTCTAAAGCTAAAAACATGGATTCAATGGGGCCTCACTGCATACCAGGTTGCCTCTTCAACAGCTTAAATCAAACTGCCAAAGCTGGCAAAGGCTCTTGCCTCCCCCATAGTGCCTTTTTTTAGGTAAGGTATTGAAAACAACATTACCAGTGTAAAAGTAACCAATCAGAACAAAATAAAGGTCATGCTGTTAAATGCTAGGAGCTTAAGCCAAAAACTGCACTCCCTGGAAGCACTTCTATCACTAGAAGATGTAGATGTCTGTGCAGTCCCAGAAGCCTGGTTTAAGGCCTCATACAATACCCTGGCCCTGCAAAGTTATAATGTCTTCCACACCTTTAGACCACAAAATGAATATGTGAAAACCAAAGGAGGTGGTGTTTCAATCTATATTAAAGATACATTCACCTCACATCTAGTTAGACTGCACAGCTCCATGGAGTTACTCCAGGTCCAGGTTATGATGAGTAAGACCCCCATTCAAGTCCTAGCCAGTTATATATCCCCACTCCATGGGTCACGATGCCCAAGAAGCCTACTAAACCAAACTGAAGGCAATCCAAATTTTACCAAGCACATTGGTTATGGGGGATTTCAATTATCCCACCATCAATTGGAAAACCTACTCTAGCCCAAACATGCTAACACAAAAGTTCCTTGACTTTGTGAATTCAAATGCTCTGGAGCAAATTGTCCATACCCCGACAAGATGAACAAACATTCTCGATCTGGTCCTCACCAATCACCAACTTGGCAAACACTGCTGCAACTGTTCGACCCTCATTAGTTAAAACTGACTACAAATCGGTCACCTTTGAACTGACACTAGCACCAGAATTCACAAAAAGTAAAATTAGACTAAAAAACTTCACTGAGGCAAACTATACCCTCTTGGTGAAGGTATAAATGCATTCCACAAGCCCCAGTCCAAGCTAAAAGTGGTAACTATGCTGAAGCTTACACTAATGCCCTGTACAGTCTCTTGCCTAAGCGTATAAACTCGACTGTACCAGATAGAATCAAAGCCAGAGCCTCAAGTAAAATCAAGTTGCCATGGTGGACTTCTAGCATCAAAGCTCTACAATAAACACAAAAGTTTGCTGTCCAAGAAAACAAAGACAAAGACCTAACATTGGAAAAGCACCCTCCTCAGCCTTAACAGGCAAATAAGACAACTTGTTAAATCATCTAAGAGCTCCTCTGAGACAAACCTAGCAAGTACTGTCAGGGATAACCATAAGGCCTTTTACAGTTGTGTACATAACCTAAAGGGTAGTATCCAAGCATGTGCAGAACTGGTGGTTAACAGTATCACACACACTGTCCCCACAGAGATAGTGAACCTGCTAGCGGATAGGTTTGGTGAACATTTCACTGCCTTATCTCCTTCTAACTTACACCCCCCCAAACTTACATATCTGAGGAACAGGTCCTCAATGCCCTGTCTAAGACAAAGAACGCAGCTTCTATTGGAGCAGATGACATCCCAGGCTCTTCTAAACAGGCTAAAACATGAACCAGCATCACCACTAAGTACCCTTTTGAAGCATAACTTAACCACAGGCTTTGTTCCTACAGAATACAGAGCAGCTATAGTTATTCCCTTCCACAAAGGTGGCCTAGCAACAGATCTGGGGAATTACAGACCCATAAGCCTCACCAGCCTCATCTGTAAGGCCATGGAACATATTATTATGGATCTCATAAATAAAGACATAGGTGACTTTCAAACCCTGGATTTTAACCAATTTGGCTTCCTGAAGGGTAGATCCTGCCAGTTAAATCTGGTGGATTTCTTTGAAAGTGTGACCAAGGCCATTGATGAGGGAAAATCTGTGCACACAGCATACCTCAACTTTGCAAAGGCTTTCTACACAATCCCACACTCAGGTATTACTAATAAACTTAGCAAACTGAATATAAACCCCTTCATTGTAAGAAGGGTTGCCAACTGGTTCACAAACCAGACACACACTATCAAAGTGGGTGACTCCACATCAGCTAGTAGATGTGTTACCAGTAGGGTGCCATAGGGGTCAGTGCTGAGCCCCACACTGTTTGGTATATACTCCTCAGAAGTTCAGGTCAAAACTAAAAGGTTGTGGCTGTCCAAGTTTACAGACGACTGCAAACTAGGTGCAATCATTGAATCCCCAAATGATGTCAGCATACTCCAGGAGTGTCTCACACAGACCAGTGACTGGTGTATTAGTTATGATCTCAAACTGAATGCAAAGAAATGCATCATCATTCCCTTCAGCACAAACAGTGTCCCTTCACACTATCAAATCAACAACAATGCCCCATGTATGCATGAAGTGGTAAGGGACCTGGGATCACAGGTTGACCACGACCTTAACTTCGACCACCATGTATCTACCATTGTAAGGAAAGCTTTCCATGCAACTCATTTGATTAGTGAAGGCATTGCCTCAAGCGAAAAAAAAGTTTTAACACCCCCATACTTGGCACTTATCCGGCCCATAATTGAGTGTAAAGCCCCATTCGGTATGGACAATACTAAGCACCTGCAGCAATTAGACAGACTTCAGAGGTTTCTAACAAAGAAGATCAAGGGCCTCCAGCATGTGTCTTACATAGACTGTCTAAAGCCCCTGTCACTACACTCCATTTTGACTTCTTAGGGGAGACTTATGCCAGCCTACAGAGAACCCAAGACCCAAACCTAATGTACTTACTCCATATCTGTAAATCAAATGGGTCTAGGACTACCTGTTCCAGGGACTTAAATATGGCCTGGGACTTAAATAGGACATGCTGGAGGGACAGATTTATCTCCCAATGACTGCCACATCTTTGGAACAGGCTACCAATTCATGTGAAACAGAGCATCTCTACGATAATGTTCAAGAGTAAGCTGGATGAGTGGATGGGGCACCATAAATCCTTACTGGGGATAGTGCCCACAACCCTCCTGGACATGGACAGTCATCACTAAATGCAGTCTTGGGTATTGACTAGTACTTCTATGGTATTAAATTGGGTTGAAACAGCTAGGCTTAAAATGACCTACAGGTCGATAGCCTAGTAATCTGCTATGATCCTATGACCCTATGATCCTAAGACTTATTAGACCCATTAGGATCTCTATTTAACCACAGCCTCTGGACTGGATTTGTACTAGCAGAGTTGAGAATAACAACAGTCATCCCTCTGTATAAAAAGGGCCATCTACTGGCCTGGGAAATTACAGACCCATAAGTTTGACTAGTCATATATGTAAGGCCATGGAAAGAATAATCATGGACCTGATAAATAATGGCAGAGGAAACCTCCAAACACTGGATCTGACATAAAATTCAGCTTTGTGAAGGGCAGGTCATGCCTACTGAATCTGATGAATTTCTTTGAGAAAGTCACCGAGGCCATGAATGAGGGTTAAACAGTACATACCACCTACCTCAACCTGGCCAAGGCATTTATCACAATTCACCACTCAGGTATTATAAATAAACTCAAAAAACTGGGCATAAATCCCTATGTAATCAGATGGATAGCCAGGTGGCTCACAGACAGGACACATGGTTAAAGTGGGTGAATCTAGATCCAGCAAGAGGCCAGTTTATGTGGCAAAATTTTTAAGTAAAGGTATAGCATCTAGATCCAAGGAAATTATTGTCCTGCTCTAGTCAGCCCTCATTGGACCAATAACTGAGGGCAATGCACAATTTGGCATATACTTGACTATACACTTACAACTGCTGGAATGACCTCAGATGTTCCTCACCAAGAAAATACAGAGTGTAAACAACATGTCCTATATGGATAGAGTAAATGACCTATCTCTTTACTCTGTCTCCTACCGACTACTAAGGGGTGACCTATGCCTGACCTACAAAGCACTCACAAAATCCAGCCCTGATGGAGCATCTACACATCTGCAAGTCAAACAGCATGAGTGTCACCTGATGTAGGGATCTAAACATAGCCAGCGACTCACATAAAACATACTGGAAAGACAGATATATGTCTCAGAGAGCGCCTCTCCTTTGAAACAGGCTTCCTATTCACATTAAACAGAGTCCTTCCCTGGCCCTCTTCAAACACAGTTTGGATCAGTGAATGGGGAACTGCAAATTCGCACCTGGGGTAGTGCCTATGTTCCTTCTGGACAGGGGCAATCTGTAAGATACTCATGGCATAGGCACAAATCCATGCCGTCCTTTTAAAGCTGATGGTTGTTTTTTCATGCAGTTTTGTGTTGATTGCAGTACGTGTGGGCAGTGCAAGGTACACATATGTATAACAGTTATGTAGTATAGTGCATACATTTTTATCTTTCCCTCTTTCTTTCCAACTCAAGTTATTTACTATTGCATCTAAGACTTTGACCTCATACTTACTTACCACCAAATGGTGACACTGGGAAGTAAAAAGTGTGACCCTTCCTTGCACATATGTCTACCAGAACACTGAAGTGAGAACAGAAGTCTATCTGAAGTGTAGAGATGACATCAGGCATACCTATAAACTGACTTTCACAAGCACAAAACAAGTTGGAGTTATTTAGACTCACATCCCACCTGTTCAAGTCAAAGCTATTTTGAGTAACACAAGTCAGCTGCAAATGAAAGCCTCTCCGCTCTCTGTTTCATATTACAACATGATAAAGTATTTTAAAAATGTAAATTCCTATGCTGTGATAACCAGTCTGTAATTTCTCCCAGACTGAATATTTGGAAAGCTGTAATTTCTCTTATAGAGCAACTATTTGGAAAACATTTTAAAGTTAGCCTACTGCAAATTAAGCTACTGTATCCAGAAGGATTTAACTTGTGACTTGAATTCATACACTGACAGCATGCACTGTCTTAGCATCTGCTTTGCAGATAAACTCAGTTTAACAGTTATAAAAGCATATAATATTGGCAGTTGGAATTAAAAACTCTATATCTCCTTCCCAAAATAATAGCCACTGAAAAACAGTTGAGCATTCCATGTTTCACCCCATTTCTCCATGTATCCCGTGCAAATTTTCAAAGATACAACAGTCTTCGATTTTAAAAATTATTCTGGTGTAAGATTCAATCCATTCATCTCACCTTTTACATTTTTAAGGAAAAAATGTATAATACTATTATACTTTTTTCACTGAATTGTGTGTGTGTGTGTGTGTCTACCTTGTTGGCTAGGTTAGCCCTAACTACTCTTACTTTTTGATAGTGCCATGGGCTCTTTTATATCTTCCTGAGCTACCACCAAGTCAAGCAGATGGGATCTTGTTTTAATGTCTCATCCGAAGAAGGACACACTCAGGAATGCAGAGCTCCCCAATGCTGCTCTACAGTGTCAGCAATTCAGTCACCTGCAGTGGGAATAGAACCCACAGCCTTCTGGTCTTCCAGCATCAAAGGATAGTGTACCACCTGTTGCGCCTCTGACACTGCTACAGGTCTACTACTGTATATCGAAATTACACTATTTCGAAATACGATAGTAGTGTCCCACTAATGCGAAAGTGCACTTCAACGAAAGTGCACTTTCACGAAAGTCACTAAGTCGAATGGGACATTTCCTGCACTGTGGTGCGGTAGTGATGGACCTTAGGGTTAAGGCTTGGGTTAAGGATAGTGGACAGCTAGTAGGGCTATCCACTATCCTTAACCCAAGCCCTAACCCTAAGGTCCGTGACTACCGCACCACAGTACAGGAAATATGTCTGTAACTACTGCTCAGTGGAGGAAATACAATTTCCTGCACTGTGATACGGTAGTGGTCCTTAGGGTTAGGGGTTGGGTTAAGGATAGTGGATAGCCCTACTAGCTATCCACTATCCATTACCCAAGCCCTAACCCTTCGTTCTAGTGACATTCGCAAAAGTGCACTTTCGTTGAAGTGCACTTTCGCGTTAGTGGGACACTACTATCGTATTTCGAAATAGTGTAATTTCGATCTACGGTAGTAGACCCCACTGCTACATATATGTGCAGGCATTGCAGCCTTGTCATAGAATAAAACCTGTAAGTTACACTTTAGATAAATAAAGTTATAGTTACTGCTACACCATATAATTTGATTTACATACCTTTGCCAATTACAGTAGACTGCCTCTTATCTAGTCTCCCTTTAACCAGACTCCTCTTTAACCAACGATATTTTCATCAAGATTTTTTTCCATGAATCAAATGTTCATTGCCAATTCTAAGAAAAAGTACAGTGCACTGTACTCAAAGACAACATATTACTTCATCCAGAAAGTAAAGTAAAGTTAAATAAGAGAACTGGCAAGCAATACAACATATATACATATTTTTTAAATCTGATTTACAACCTATAAATGCTATTTTGTATACTTTTCTGGATTAACCAGCCATTCGTTTATCCAGCCTAACGTCCGGTCCCAACAAGACCAGATAAGAGGGAGTCTACTGTACAGTGATTTCAGTCTTTGTCCAGCCATGCATCATCCTTCAATGCTCTCTTGTCAAGCTGCACATAATGATTTGTCAGAACATACACACTGTACTATAACAATGAAATGAATACTTACAATTATCAATATGTTCAGGATCAATAAACAAC
>NC_056746.1:622078407-622093407 GCF_019279795.1 Protopterus annectens | reverse complement strand
ATAATCACATTGTCACAGTAGTCAGGAAATCCTTCTACGTGGCACACCTCATCACAAAAGGTTTCTCATCCAGGAAAAAAGAGGTCATTGTTCCCCTCTACTCATCACTCATTAGATCCATTATAGAGTACAATGCCCCTTTTGGTATGTAACACACAAGACATCTACAACAAC
This sequence comes from Protopterus annectens, assembly GCF_019279795.1. Lineage (NCBI taxonomy): Eukaryota > Metazoa > Chordata > Ceratodontiformes > Protopteridae > Protopterus > Protopterus annectens. The sequence continues at coordinate 622,093,233 of NC_056746.1, read as the reverse complement.
GGGAAAGGCCGCAGAAATACCTCACAAAGAGGATTAACAGTCTCAAACAGATGCCCTACGCAGAATGTCTCAAAAAACTGCAGCTTTACTCTGTCACATATCGCCTACTCAGAGGCAATCTCTGCCTAACACACAAAGCTATGTCAAACCCAGTGCTTTTAGACATGCTCCGCTTAAAGAAATCTCAGTCCCTACGAGCTACCTCGTCCTCATCGTACCTCGATCTAAACCTTGTCACCACAATAAACAGAACATGCTGGAGGGATAGATTCCTGTCCCAGAGACTTCCCATACTCTGGAACAAACTACCTATCTATATCAAACAAAGCTCCTCATTAGCACTCCAAGAAAAAGCTTGATGATTGGATGGGTGATAGGAAATTCACCCCAGGGATCACTTCTGTGGCTCTGCTTGACAGTGGCACAGGAAAATAATTTTCTTGGGTGGTGAAAGGTTACCTTTTGGCTAGGCGTATAGCTTAGTACCTACTTATGAACATTTATATATAAATATATATATATATATATATATATATATATATATATATATATATATATATATATATGACTTCACAGTCATCACCATAGCCAATACTCTCTCTGATCTACATACTACAACTCAAAACTCCTTTTTGTCTGTTGAAAATTGGCTCAACCAGAACCACCTAATTCTAAACCCAAAGAAGACTAAACTTTTGCTCTTCATCCCAAAAAACAATGACTCACCTTAAACCCTCTTTATCTCTTCCCTTAACAGAATACCTATCACAGTTGAAACACACACCAAACTACTTGGGGTCATTATTGATGACCAGCTGAAATTTGACCTACATGTTCTCAGTAACATTAAGAAAACCCACCAAAAACTTGGACTTCTTTACAGGAATAAAAACTTTCTATGCAGTAAAGCCAAGACAGCCCCATCCCATGTCTGCCTACTCCCAACTCTTCTCTACAGCTCTCAAATCCTCACCAACTTACAAACCTCACCTCTTTCTAAACTAAAGTCCACTTACAACAGGGTGGCCACATTTGCTACCAAACACCCCTACCATTCCCATCACTGCTTAGCACTTAGGAAACTAAACTGGTTAGAGCTTCCCTACAACCTTCTCCTCTCACAGCTTCAAATAATTCATTCTGTACTGCACAAGCCCTCTTTCTGTCCCAGCATTACCTCTATCATCTGCCCCTATGCCCCACTCAGAACACTTCAGAGCTCAGAACAACTCCTCTCTATATACAAGCCAAAAATCAAAACTGGCAAAAACCTTTATAGCTACTCCCCAGCTGAAAGCTGGAATAAACTTCCCTTTGACATTTGAAGTATTAAGCCTAAACACCAGTTCAGAAATGCTGTAAAAAACACCTAAGCAATATATAACTATGTCAGTGTAATCTCCCCCCCCCCACTGACCTTATTCCTCTCTCCCATCTTGCCTCACACCTTTCTTCTATACGTATATCACCCCACTTCCCTTCTCTTTGACTAATGTTTCACTACATTCTACCCCCCCGCAGCTATTTAGCTGAACTATGGATGATGATGAACGTAATTTTTTTACACTGCGTTCTATCAGGTGTACTTATAAATCATTTTGAATCTATTTGTCTATTATTCTAAACTCAGTTTAATTTTTTTACTCCTAGTAACTATTGTTTATATAGCTATGTATTATGTGTTATGTACTTAATTAGTTATGTAGACATGTTTGTGGAGCTTTTCTCCCAGGGTCTCCATTGAAAAAGGCCTCCGGCCCAGATGGACTAACCCGGTCAACAAATGTCAAATAAATAAATAAATAAATATATATATATAAATATATATATATATATATATATATATATGTATATATATATATATATATATATATATATATACATATATACACACACACACACACACACACACACACACACACACACACACACACATATATATATATATATAGAGAGAGAGAGAGAGAGAGAGTAAAAGAGAGTAACATTGCATCATATTAGTTACGAGATAATCTACTCCCCTTTACGGCAGGTTTAAGTGGAAAATTACCGTTTAGTCCTGGTGACTTATCAGCTAAACAGTCCATTTCTGTGATCTCTGTTTTGTTCTCAATGTCACCTCTTGTAATATTTTCTATTATTATTTGAAGAACCATAAATTTAAAAATATGTCCTTGGTTGGAAACTATGTGCTTTGCCAAAGCATTCTTGACATCTCCTTGGTCAATATCCCTATTGTGCTGCAAAATCCTCTCTTTAAGTTGTCTATTCTTCTTGCTGACATAGAAACTATCACATGATGTGCAAACCACAGACGATATTCTTGGTTTTCCAGTCAGCATAAAGATGTAGAACATAGGTTTTATTCAAAGTTGGATGTACAAACAAATTCTGAGTGTAAATGTGCCTACAAGCCAACTCTGTCAGACCTGTTGCTGTTATTTTGTCTTTTGCCATAGCATAAATGTTATTTATGATTCTTACTGTTCTTGGAGCAAAAAGATGGTTTGTCATCCACTATGTCTTTAATTGCTTGGTCAATATTATCTTCCAGTTTTCTCTAATAATATCACATATATGACCAACATCACTAAAGTAAGTTGGCATTACTCTTATTCTCTGATCCATTTGTTCTTTAATTGTTATGTTGCTTGGAGACTGTTGAGTTGCCTTTCAGAAATGTGGTGTTTCTCTGGTCTTCCTCTGCTCCATAACCTCAGATGCTGATTTATTCATCTCTTCCTCTTTGTATCCTCTCATTTTAATACCATGTAACAGGTTTAGTGAGTCTTCAAGAAAAATGTCATTCTGTGTGCATAGCCGAGGTGTTCGTAATAATTGTCCTTTCAGGATATTCTGATAGATATGTCCTGGGTGCATACTTGTACGGTATAACAAGTTATTCCTCCAACATTCTTTTGGAAACATGCTAGAACTGATATTGCCATCTTCTCCAACATATTACACAACACCTAGAAACTCTACCTTAGATTCAGATGCCTTCATGGTGAACCTAAGGAATGATGTGCTTTCTTCCAAGAATGAGACAAATTCTTTAAGTTGGTCCTTTGTATGTTATGCATGCTATTTCTCTGATTAGCTACAACATGACATAGACTACTTTGGATTAGTTTTCAGTATTTTATTGACCAATAAATAGCAGAATATAATGAACATGTTTTTTAACTTGTTTTTAATAACCATGAATTGATTCTTGTCACAGATTGGTTCTAACTACATTTAAACAGGAGAGAATAATGTGTTTCTTAATAGAGCTGATGAAGATTTTTAACTCAGAAGTTCTTGTCTTTTTACGCTTTGTTTTTGTTTTCACTTTTTTATTAAAATGTATGTTTCGGGCTATGGTTGTTATACTGCTCTTCTTTCTGATTTATATTGGTTTTGTTCAATTCCGACTTTTAGTTGCTGCTTTTGTATTTTTTTTGTTTGTTATTTGGCTCTAACGTTACACAACAGCTACACATGGCAGAAAGTACTGAAACTGAAATGGACTACAGACTGAGTACATTCACTGCATCAGTGATAAATGGGCATATGAGGAACCTGGATTGGATGGAAGTGAATCCACTGCTACGTTTAAATCTTTTGGATGCTGAAGTAGTTGTGGTAGAAGAACCAGCAGACATGGAATCTTTCTCTGTGATATTCAGAGAGTTTGAGAATGGTTTACATAAATTGAAAAGATTACAGTGACAATGTCTCCACCTGGAAGCATGTCTTTATTACAAGGGGATACCAAGAGGACTCAGGGTTCTCTGAATGTTGATATACGGAGCCACCTATCCAGAATTGTTAAAGAAATGGCAAACTTTGAATGTTGAATTATGTTTTAATTATATCAGATTACTTCTTGACCTTTTAAGCCTATAGAGAATGGGTTAATGAGTACAGTGGAGAAATTACAAAAATATCTAGAAAGCAAATTCATGGCTGATATTTTTGTGAGCAGGCTGGACAATTTATATAAGAGCATTTAAATATATGCTGCAAAACTGTAACAGATCAAGGTCAAAAAGATAAAAAGAGACTTTTCAGATTTTAAACAGGGCCATATTTTTGTTTGGCCACACAGTTATACAAAGAAAGCTGAAGAGGAACATAATGTAGCCAATGAGAAATCAGATGAAGCTGAACTATTTTCGCAACCTAAGGTACAACCAATCAGTTTGGAAGACAGAAATGTTAATGTGAATAATGTGCATAATCAATCTGAATCAATAGATAAACAGAAGCAGACCACAAATAATAAAATCTACTTCAATCTCCTTTAGACCTGGGAGCTAGGCACAAAGAGAACTCTGTACCACTGTTTGTTTTTCCAGAACTCCCAGTGCACATCAAACAACCCTTGGTTCACAGAGGGGTGCGCTCACAGAGCAGATGATGGAAGAGAATTAAAACATCTATTGGTATGTACCCATTAAACAAGAGGACTGTAAAGTGAACAACCTGGTGATTAACCTATCTGGTTTTATACTAGCGAATGATCACCTATCTATACTCAGTAAAGGTCTATCCTATATTCTTGCTGCTCCATCTAGATTGAGTGATGTCATCCTAAACCTTAAATTTTTTGGAAGAAATATTATGTTAACGTATATTTATGGGAGCGCTGGCAATGCCAGCACTAACATCACAAGGAAACCTAGCACATGTATACCCCAGTTCAATTCTACTGTTGAAATTTTTTTTAAAGTGTGTGGGATAGAGATCACAAAGGGGTTAAATGAGCAACATCACCAACATTTTTATAATTTAAATAAGAATGACAGAAAAGCACTCAGTGAACTGCAGGAGATATAACACAATATACATCAGAAAAATGAGGAGCCATTGTCCTAATGGATGCTATGGACTACACTAATAAAATGCTTCATATGTTAGCAGACACAAATACTTATGAGTATAAACAAAATTGAAGCTAATAAGCTGATTTGATATATTCAAGATACTCTATATGATATGTATATGAATAGGATGATTACACAGGATTTATATGGCTACCCTTTAGTTTCAGCTCCAATGATCCCCGGCATAAGTGGTCTTCTGAAAATTCATAAAAATAGGGACAACCCTCCCATGTGCCCAACAGTTGCAAGGAATGCATGGGCCACAGAACCAGCTTTGATTTATATAGAACAGAAACTGAAAACTGTAATGAGTAATGTGCCTTCAGTTCTGAAAGATTTCCAACATTTTTTGAATTCTCTTTATGAACATATGAGTAAACATGATTGTAAAATGAATCAAATGATGGTGACTATGGAGATACAGAGTCTTTTTACCATTATTCTGAATGATTATGACATTGGCTCTATAAGAGCCCTGTTGCATGAAAGAAATGGTTATCGTAATAAGGTAATTATGCAGATATGCATTCTCTTTGAGTTAATAACTGAGAATAATATTTTTGTGTTCAGTGAAGCCATTTATTGGCAGAAATTGGGAGTAGCCATGAGCACGCCCTGCACAAAGAGTTATTCCAACCTTGTGTTGGTTAACTGCGAAGAAACATTTGTTCTTAATAATAACCCATTCTCCACATATATTAAATACTATAAAACATATATTAAATACTATAAACATTTTGAGGATGGTGTGTTTTTGTTGTGGGGAGGTACAAAGGACCAACTTAAAGAATTTGCCTCATACTTGGAAGAAACCACATCATTACTTAGGTTCACCATGAAGGCATCTGAATCTAAGATAGAGTTTCTAGATGTTGTGTTATATGTTGGAGAAGATGGCAATATCAATTCTAGCATGTTTCCAAAAGAATGTTGAAGGAATAATTTGTTATACTGTACAGGTATGCACCCAGGAAATATCTATCAGAATATCCTGAAAGGACAACTAATAAGAACATCTCCGCTATGCACAAAGGATGAGGTTTTACTTGAGGCCTCACAAAACCTGTTACATGGATTTAAAATGAGAGGATACAAAGAGGGCAAGATTAATAAATCAGCATCTGAGGTTATGGGCAGAGGAAGACCTCATTTTTCAAAGAAGAATCAGCAATCTTCAAGCAACATAACAACTAAAGAACAAATGGATCAGAGAATAAAAGTAATGCTAACTTACTTTAGTGATGTTGGTCATATATGTGATGTTATTAGAGAAAATTGAAGATACTAACTATCAAGCAAGCAATTAAAGACATAGTGGGGGACAAGCCATCATTTTGCTTCAAGAACAGTAATATCTTAAATAACATGGAAAAACACAAAATAACAGCAACAGGTCTGACAGAGTTGGAATGTTTCCATGCCATGCATAATGCCCATGGGCACATTTACAATCAGAATTTGTTCATACATCCAATTTTGAGTAAAACCTATGCCCCGCATCTTCCTGCTGACTGTAAAACCAAGAATTATATTTATTTTATTTATTTATTTTACATTTGTTGACTGGGATAGTCTAACAGGATTTATGTCCATTTTCAGTAGAGCCCCGGGAGATAAGCTCCAAGAAATTACTAGACTACTAACGTACAGGTACTAGTTGTTATACAGTTAAATACTACAAACTTTAAGCAGTTCAGGAATCTTCACAGTTTATACAAAAAACATGTTACAAGCATTAGATAAGATATTTTAGACTGCATGTACAAGACTTCACTAGTAACTAGAAAGTAATTGTTAAACAAATGCATACTTCAAGTTTCAACAGTTCAGCAATGCTCACAGAATTATATGCAGAAGAATTTAACTAGGTATTTTAAATTCTCTCTATTAGGATAAGATATGTTTTTGTGAGGATAGGCCTTGATCTAAAAAGACACAGATAGAGCAGGAATTTAGTCTTAAGAGAGGGTATTTGGGATATAGTATGAGATTAGTCTGGATTTGTACAGGGCCAAAGCCAATGGGTTTTAAGATAGAGTTTCATATTGTGTTTAAAAAGTGTAAATGAAGACAGTGATGTAAGTTCATGGGGGAGTTGGTTCCAGTACTTTCCAACTGCATTTGAGAACAGATCATCTCCTGCCATGTTATTAGATTTATATGTTGATACAAGTAGTTTATTAGATGAGTGTAAAGTTGAAAGGTTCTTATATTGGGTAATGAGACTAGCAAGTACTGGGGGTATTGGTAGGTTGGAAAAGGGTTTGTGCGCAATGGTGAGTTGTTTAAAATGAATCTGATTCAGAAGTTCTAACTAGCCTAATTGTTTCAGATTATGGCAGTGATGGGTCCTAAAGTAGGAAGCAGTAACAAATCTGGCAATGCTATTGTAAGCGTTGGCTAGCTTGTTAAGGTTATTTTTTGATAAGTTAGTATATATGGAAGAAGCATAAAGAAGTGGGAGTCTAGTTTCCTGTTGACAGTTTTATGGTATTGTTGATATGGGTTTCAAAGTTCAGGTTGTTATCAATGGTTACCCCTAGAAGTTTAGTTGTTGGATCGGGAGATATGAGTGAACCATTACTGGATAAAACTGAAAAGTTCATTGGGAGTGATTTACGGGTAGGAGTGAAGAGGAGGAGTTTTTTTGGGGGAAGGGTTCAAGAGGTGGCAGCATTGTAGAAACCAATTTTCTGTTTTATTGAACATTGTCTGAGTTAGAGTCTGTAGTTGGGATTGAAATTTAGCTGAGCAGATTATTGTTGAATCATCTGCGTATTGTACATGATTAGTTAAAGGAACAGCTAGGTCGAGGTCATTGATAAATACTGAGAAAAGGAGGGGGCTCAGTATAGAGCCCTGAGGAACACCTAGGGTAACTGGGAGATGGGATGAGAGGTTGTTGTCCCAAAGCACTGTCTGCTATCTATTATCAAGGTAGGACTGGAACCATTTTATAGTCTTTGTGTCCAGAGAGAAGGATTTTAGAATATTGAGAAGTGGTGGTTGACCATGTCAAACGCTTTTCAAAGGTCGATGAAAAGTGCTGAAGAGAGAAGATTGTTATTACAGTTTTTATTGATGCTGTCAGTGAAGGATGGGAGTGCAGTTGTTGTACCGTGGAAAGGCCTGAAGCCATGTTGAGATTTGGCCAGTAAATTGTTCTGGAGTAGGTGGTTTAGTAACTGTCTGTGGATGCACTTTTCCATTATTTTAGCTAATGAGGAAAGCAGAGCTATGGGACGATAAATAGAATATTCTCTGGAGTTTCCACCCTTGTGTAGGGGATAATGTAGGAGATTTTCCAGATGGTGGGAATAGTGCTTTCTTGTATGGTTCTATTTATCAGCAATGATACAGGATAAGCTATCACTTTGGCTGCCTTTTGCAGGTATTCAGCAGGTAGCTGGTCAGCTGAGAGGGTAGTAGGTTTTAGTTTACTTAAGAGGTTGCAGATGAGGGAAGTTGGGATAGGTTGCAGGTTTAGAGTTGGGAGAGTTAGTAGTATTGGTTGGAAGGGCAGAGCTATTGGCTGTTAGTTGATTAGCAAGTGTTTGGATGGTCTCAGTGAAGAAGGTATTAAAAGCATTAGCAGTTTGCTTTGGATTGTGGGAATTTGATCCTATAGGGGGTGGTACTGCGGATTGGCCTGGTTGAAGTAGTCTGTTTATGCTAGCCCAGAACTTTTGTGGATTATTTTGGTTGGTCTGTTGGAGGTGGAAGTAAAAGTTTTTTTATCTTCGAGTATAGCTTTCTTAGTCTCATTTCTTTTTTGCCTGAATTGTTGTTGGTCTACGGGGATTTTAGTTGTTCTCCATAGTTCCCAAACTTTATTTCTCTGTTGAATTTTCTGCCTGATTTTCTTTGTAAGTCATGGGGCGGATTTAGATTTAATTTTGATGGAACGCTTTGGTGCATGATGGTTAAGGATTGTTAAGAATTTTGAGTTAAAGTAGTTTGTTGCTTCGTCAAGTGGGAGGTATTTTATAGGTGACCAATCACATTCTTTTAGTTCAGCTTGGAAGTTATTGGGGTTAAAGTTTCTGTTGCTTCTTATTGTTTTCTATATGGTTGGATTGTGTGAGCTCGACCTTTACCTGATTATGTAAGTGAGAGAATGGTCACTTACATCATCAGGGAGGGTCCCTACATTAAAGAGTTGTTGGTGATTATTTATTAGAATCTAGTCTAGGATGGATTCTTTGTTATTGGGTTTATTAATTCTGGATGGGGGGTTTATTGTTTGTGAGAAGTCATTAAGGTTAATATGGGAGGTTGGTGATTCGGTAGAGCAGTCCTTCCAGTCTATATTAAAGTCTCCAAGAATTATTGTCTCTTGGGGAATTTTTGTGGAGAGTTCAGCAAGGACACCTTCCAGAGTGGTGATGTTGTTACTAGGGGGCAAGTAGATACATATTATTTATATTTAGGGATTTGCTGGGATTAAGTTGAAGTTTGGTGCTAATGATTTCTGCATTGTTTTCAGAAGAGGAACCAAGATCTAGTATAGATATTTGTAGTCCTTCTTTATAGAGGATAGCAACACCCCTCCTTTTTTTACTTTGCGGTCTTGTCTCAAGATGTTGTACCCATATGGAATAATTTCAACATCTTGTGTAGTGGGTTTTAGCCATGTTTCTGTTAAACAAAGTATATCAAATGAATGAACATCCAGGAGAGCATGGAGGTGGGCAATTTTATTATTTATGCTGCGAATATTGAGTTGAGCTATAAAGAGTGAGTTGGGAGATTTAGATGGGAAATTTGGGGTAGCGGGAACCTGAATTTGTGGTTCTGTGCTTGTTTTTTTGCCTTGGTCCTGGGTTAGGATTAATGTCCCCATCTAGTAAGGAGAGGTGTAATAATTTGTTTAAGGGATTGTGGAGGTTAAAGTAATGGTGAAGAGGTTTTTTTAGGTTTTAGATAGTTGTATTTGATATGGGTCAGTCTGTGATATTTAGCAGGTAAATAGCTAAGTAAAGATGTTATATTTATGTGTTCTGGGGAGTTAATTGGAGGTATAGTACTTGTTTGTGCATTAGGGAAGTTCAGCTGTAATATTTTGACTGTTCATATAAGGTTAGCAGGTAGGTTGCTGTTAGAGAAAGTAGGAAAAAGACAATGATTAGGAGCTTTACTTAGATTTGGAAAGGTCGTGTTTGCATAGTGACTAATAAGCTTACTGGTGTTCTTTAAAGGGGAGGAGTTATACTAGGGATGATTAGAGAGAGGTGTATGTATAATGTTAACAAGATGACTATTGTGATTGGATTGGAGAGGAAGAGGGTGTGGTCAGGATGTATAAGCTTAGAAGCAGTAGGGGTGGGTGGGAATTGGGGGGTAGAGTAGGGGAGCGGAGTGAGCCCGCAGGGTAATCGGAGCAGGTAGAGACAAGAGAGGTAAGGAGCTGAAAAGAACAATCAGTTGAAGCAGGGATTACAGTAGGTAGGTAACCCTAAATACTGGAATAAAGTTAAAAGAGTAGATAATAGAGCTATTTGGAGGGTGAGAATGTCGTCTACCTTTGCGGTTTGCACATAATGTGAAAGTTTCTACGTCGACAAGATGAATAGACAACTTAAAGAGAGGATTTTACAGCAAAATTGGGATACTCACCTAGGATATATCAATAATACTTTGACAAAGCACATTGTTTCCAACCAAGGACATATTATTAAATTTATGGTTCTTCAAATAATGTTGTGTCTTTCGGCTTTTCCAGGTTAGGGGTCACCACAGCGGTACTCTGGTCTGCTAATGATTGGCAGTAGATTTTTACATGCTGGCTTACCGGGCCTAACGCACAACCTTCAATGAAGGAACGCCCATTCATGCATGTCGCCACACAGAAGACGCTCTAACTGAGATAATAATAGAAAATATTAGAGGAGATGGCATTGAGAACAAAACAGAGATAGCAGAAATGAACTGGATAGCCAGCCTTCAGGCTGATAAGTCACCAGGGCAAAATGGTAATGTTCTACTTAAACCTGCCCTAAATGGGTGCAGATTATCTTGTAACTAATATTATGCAATGTTACTATGTGTGTGTGTGTGTGTGTGTGTGTGTGTGTGTGTGTGTGTGTGTGTGTGTATATATATATATATATATATATATATACATATATATATATATATATTCATTTCATTGAAAACTCATTTCATTGAAACTCAAATGACTGGGACCAATTCACTGAAAGCTCACTTCACTGACAACCTCATTTCAATGAAACTCACTTCGTTGAAAGTTAAATATGGCATTTTCTCCACTGTAGTGTGATCCAGGAGTTAATATATATACAGCCCCCCCCACACACATAGTTTTGTTATATGTTGTCTTCTGGAAATTGTTATTCATTACACTTGTAAGTATCCATCTGTATGCTTTAAAATGTTTACAATATGTGGGACAACATCACACGCACACACACACACATACACACACATCTGAGACCAGTCATACCTCTGCATGCACTCATACACACAGCCACACTAAGCTTCCTGCCACATACCTCTAATACAGTTACATCCACTGAAAATAATGGGTGAACATGAGTTTTTTGTTGTGGTAATTAACATGGCTGGTACAGCTGATTTACATAGTTGAGTGACTCTGTGAATTGCATGGCTGTGAATTACTGCAGACATTTCCAGGAGAAAACATTTGATTCATTATCATGTGCCACTCACTGGAATGCCTTATTAGCATTTGTGGTAGGTAGAGAGACAGCCACTGTGTCCTGCACCTCTTCCACTTCAAGTTTAAGTTCTGCGTTAAGGCTGTCTCTGAATTAGAAACAGCTACCACCAGTGCTTAAGATGCTTTACCGCTGGTGGTAACAGTTTTGAATCCCAGGAACAATTACAAAATCTTGATATGCTTTGAAATACTCAGTTTATTAAAAGCTTCTTGTTCATTACAAAAAAAAAAAAAAACAATAAAAGAAGTGTAGTCTCATAAGTCTTACAGCAAATAGGATAAATCCCGAGAGACCTTAGTAACTCTCCTTAGCATGGAGAACATCGATATCTGTGCAGTAACAGAAACCTGGTTCAGGGCTCCCGAGAGCACCCCAGCACTACCAGGTTATACCTCATACCATGCTTTTTGGCCCCAAAACTTGGACCGAACCACAAAAGGAGGGGGAGTATCGATATTCATCAAAGATACCCACACCTCCAGGTTGGTGGCAAAGCACGAAGCATCAGAGACTATCCATGTGCAACTAACAGTAGGTAAAACTGCCTTCCAGTTTCTAGCCTGCTACAGACCACCCTCCCAAACCCAGGAACACCACTCGGCCTTCCTGAGAACACTGGAAAATATGAAGGTCTCTCCAAACACCATTATATTGGGCGACTTCAACTACCCAAACATAGACTGGGAGCATTACTCTAGCTCCAACACCCTAGCCCAAAGGTTCCTAGAATTTATAAACTCAAATGCTATGGAACAACTTGTTACCACTCCCACAAGAGGGGAAAACATACTGGACCTGATCATCACCAACATGGGGACTCTATGCTCCAGACGAAGTGTATCCCTCACTGGTAAGATCAGACCATAAACTAATCTCACTGGATATTCACATCCCGACCCCACCCCCTGCCCAGAAAACTACAGTGAAAAACTTCTCTAAAGCAAATTTAACACTCCTCAAAACCGAGGTGGAATCCTTCAAAGCCCCCGGGCCTGTGGAAAATACGGCCCAGACCGCAGAATCCTTTATAAATGCATTCTATGAACACCTTCAGGAATGCATGGATCATGCGATCCCAAATAAAACCAAGACCCAATCCCCCAAAGGCAGACGTCCTGTCTGGTGGACCCCAGCCATAAACAAACTATACAATAGAAGGAGGAAGCTACTAAATGATAGAGCAAAATCCCAAAAAGGGAAGGCATCACTGATCAGTATTAGCAAAAAACTACGGGCACTCATAAAATTGTCTAAGGCCAGCTTCGAGAGAAAAATTGCACAGGACACTAAGGATAATCACAAGGCTTTCTTTAGTTATGTTAGGAACCTGGGTGGGAATTCCCAGATATGCTCAGAATTAGTCCAAAATGACAAAAAATACACTAAACCCACAGACATTGCCAACATCCTAGCTGACAGGTTCATTGCAAACTTCTCCCCCCCCTCCCCACCAAAAGGGCAAATATCTATCCCAGCAGAGTGCTGCACCCCTGACATCTCAAATGCTCAGGTAAGAGCCGCCCTCTCCAAAGCAAAAAAACACAGCATCAATGGGACCAGACGGTGTACCGGGCTGCGTCCTACATGAACTCCAAGAAAAGCTAAACCCAAACATAAAACTACTGTTCAATCTCAGCCTTACTACAGGATATGTGCCCAAAGAGTGGCGTACAGCAACAGTGGTCCCTCTCCATAAAGGTGGTGCCTCAACGGATCCTGGAAACTATCGCCCCATAAGCCTGACTAGCTTGGTCTGCAAAGCTATGGAAAGGATCATCATGGACCTCATAAATAAAGATATTGGGGACCTACAGACACTGGATCCTACCCAGTTTGGCTTTGTTAAGGGCAGATCCTGCCTCTTAAACCTGGTTGATTTCTTTGAAAGAGTCACCAAGGCGATTGACGCTGGGAAGGTGGTCCACACAGCCTACCTGGACCTCGCAAAAGCCTTCGATACAATACCCCACTCGGGCATTATAGATAAGCTCACCAGCTTAAATATAAACCCCTATGTCACTAGATGGATTGCAAACTGGCTCAAGGACAGAACACACATGGTTAGAATTGCTGGAGCCATGTCAGACTCCAAACCAGTTACAAGTGGTGTCCCACAAGGCTCAGTCCTGGGACCTCTCTTGTTCGGTATATATTTTTCGGAGGTACAGGCCAACACAGAAGAACTGTGGCTGACCAAGTTCGCAGATGACTGCAAACTGGGCGCCATAATCGACTCTCCAGCCGACACAAGCATCCTCCAAAAGGGCCTCATAGAAACAGACAACTGGTGCCAGAGCCATGGCCTCAAGCTAAATGCCAAAAAGTGTATAGTCATCCCCTTTGGCAAAAACAAAGTGCCCCCAAATTACCACATAGGTGGTAATCTATTAAGTACAGAAGAAGTAATTTGGGACCTGGGGACCCAAGTTAATAGCAATCTCTTATTTGACAACCACGTGGCCAAAGTGGTTAGAAAAACATTTTATATAGCCCACCTAATCATGAAGGGATTCACATCTAGATCAGGGGAGGTCATCGTGCCTCTTTACTCATCCCTCATCAGGCCCATAATTGAGTACAATGCCCCTTTTGGGATGTACCTTACCAGACACCCGCAGCAACTGGAAAGACCCCAAAAGTACCTCACCAAGAGGATCAAAGGGCTCAAACAGATGCCATATGCTGCCCGGTTAAAGAAACTCCAGCTCTATTCAGTGGCATACCGCCTGTTCAGAGGCGATCTGTGCCTGACGTATAAAGCCATGTCCAACCCGGAATTAATGGACATGCTGCACCTCAGAAAATCCAAATCCTATCGAGCTACGTGCTCGAGAGACTTGAACCTCAGCACTGAAATAAATAGGACATGCTGGAGGGACAGATTCATAACCCAGAGGCTCCCTTCACTCTGGAATAAAATCCCAGTCCAGGTTAGGCAGAGTCCCTCATTGACTCTCTTCAAGAGGAATCTTGATGAGTGGATGGGAGATCGTAGGTTTACCCCGGGTATCACTTCTGTGTCACTGTTAGACAGAGGCACAGTATACTAACCTCGAAAAAGGGCATAGCAAAATAAATTTAAAATGGGTAGCGAAAGCCAAACACATTCTGGCTAGGTTTATAAATGCCCTAGGGCAGATAGCCTAGTATGAACCTATGAACCTATAAGATATTGTGCCATCTTAACAAACCAGTTACAAATTTCCCTTGATAACAGCATCATGAGAGACATGCAGATCACACCTTAAGGATAA